>NW_007397605.1:0-915 GCF_000475195.1 Diaphorina citri | reverse complement strand
GAGAGAGAAAGAGAAAGAGAGAGAGAGAGAGAGAGAGAGAGAGAGAGAGAGAATGAGAAGAGGTGAAAGAGGAAGTACTCAAAGGAACAAGAGAGAGAAAAAGAGGAGAGAGATGAGGTACAAAAGAGAAGAGAGACTTTTTATCTTGATAAGGAGAACCAAAAAGGCATATATATTTTGCAGAACTTCAAAGAACTTCTTTGCAGAACTTCTTTGAAGTTCTGCAAAATATATATGCCTTTTTGGTTCTCCTTATCAAGTTGACCCACAGAACTTATATATAATGACTGCTGAAACCCTCCAAGAGATAGACTTTTTATCATTAAATTTAGGGGACTCCTGTTTCTAATTTCTAAACTTCTTTCTTTCGAAATAGGTGACTAACTCCCAAATAATAGGTTTGATTTTGATAAAATTTAGCAAACATGTTCAACACATGATGGATAAATAAATATATATGCCTTTTTGGTTCTCCTTATCAAGTTGACCCACAGAACTTATATATAATGACTGCTGAAACCCTCCAAGAGATTATTTGAGAATTTGACCACATAATAATGGAGCTCTAAGGGTTAGGTGGTAGAGAACGCCTAAAGTGTTAACCTCGCCTAGTGGTTGCCTTCCACTCAAGAGTCTATTATTATTATTTAATAACTATTTTTGTTCATTGGATTTTTGACAGAGTCTCTCAAACAGGCCGTTTTTTTAACAGTCTTTTAGTAGGTGTGTCTGAAACAACATCAAGGTGGATTTTGGACTCAGTTCGACTTCTAGGACGCAAATTGGCTATTTTTATAAAAAACCCTTTGTCAGCTCCCATGGCGTAGTGGTCACTGCACTCGCCTTTCACGCGGGAGACCCGGGTTCGATTCCCGGCGGGGTCAAGAAATTTGTTTCAAGCAAATGATTGACTCC
>NW_007397604.1:0-915 GCF_000475195.1 Diaphorina citri | reverse complement strand
CAAGTAGGTATGTAGGTCACACATGCCTTTTTCCCTGCAACCTTGGAAAGTACAAACATATATTTACTTGAAACTTCCGTTATTGTTACTTTTCCTGAAGAAAAAAATGCCTACCTCGAATTGGCAAGAACAAGATTGTATGTGTCCACTTAAAATAAACGGGCATGTAAAAATAGTAGTATTGGCGTCTCCACTAATATGAGTATAATACTCGTATTTTTTGGGAACTAAGCAAAAATAGTAGATAGATATAATTATGCAAAAGCGTCATTTCAAAAATACTTTCATAAATAACACTCATATTATACTCTTCATAAAGACCATTTCATCTGATATTAACATAAAAACCATTTCATCTGATATTCACCTAATCACGGTCAACATTGTATGCAATATTGTATATTCAAATCTCTTAATATTCCAATATTGTCCCAAGCTTTTTGATATCTATTTTTTCTTTTTTACTTTCTATATATTTTCCAACTACACACAGTCAAATGGATAGGAGACAATGCAAACCTTAAGTACCCTCACGGGAGATTTGATCAAACAAAGAACCTTGAGCTGAAAATTCTGAAAGAACTCTGAATTCAACCTGCATTCGCAAACAGATCTTTAATCAAAATAATAAAAAAAAGCTACAACAATGAAGTAGGTACGACACAAGATATACTTTTTTTCTCTCCTAATCTTTGAAGTATTCTTCCCTCTCTCCTCGCCATTTTATTTAATTCAATTATTACATGAGCATATTACATTACGTAACATTATGAAAAAGCTCCGGAAGACATGAGTGGAAAATGTTACTTTGTATATGTACGTATATACCTAAGTACATACATAGGTACCTAATGTACCTACTAAAAATGTTAGATACCTACCTTCATACGACACATAGATGGTATGGGGTAGACA
>NW_007397603.1:0-915 GCF_000475195.1 Diaphorina citri | reverse complement strand
TACCCCACGAGTCTCTGTCTGACTTCCAAGCATTCGCTGTGGAGTTCCTGAGCACTTCTCTACTGATCTTCACATGCTGTGGTGTATGGGATCATAGGAATGCACACCAGGGGGATTCGAACCCCATCAAGTTTGCTTTGGTCATCATTCTTTGTTCGGCTACTGTGGTAAGTATAAACCTCAAACCTTTCGTGTTAATACCTATAGGCCGTGCGTCGCAACCAATGACGTTCGCGCGCCTCCCGGCATGTTTGTCAACCGATTTATGTCTGGGAACTTATTTCTTAAAAGTCAGAAATTAACTTGGGAAAATCGCAAAGTCACTGGGGTTTCGGTTCTTACATCTGAATTTGATCCTCAACTTGAGAATTTGTCACAGTAATAAATTGCAGTAGCTTACTGCTGGGTCTGCCGGGGTAAACAGACTTTTTAGTACTATTCGAGCAGTATAAGTTAAAAGTAAAATTGAACTCTTTACCAAAACAACAAACAAGACTCTGAAAAAAGAAAAAGAGGGTGTGTGTGTAATTCCAAAATCCAAATTTCCAGGGTCCCTACACAGGAGCCAGTATGAATGCTGCAAGATCTATTGCACCTGCCTTCATCAATAACATCTGGACCAAACAATGGGTAAGTTCACTTACATGGTAAATAGGAGATTGCGGATTCGACTCCTGGCCAACTTCACCCAGACTAAATGAGATTGGAAAAAGCCAGCCTTTCCGAGAACGAACATTATCCGTTCAGGATAAAATTAGCTCCGGGCGGGAATCGAACCCGCAACCTAGCGCTTACTAGGCAGACGCGCTACCAATCAAGCTAACTAGGCTGACTATTCATAAATTTTGTTATAATATTACATATGTTATTAAATCCATAAAATATTATTCATAAAGCGTATCGCCTTTGGTTTCA
>NW_007397602.1:0-915 GCF_000475195.1 Diaphorina citri | reverse complement strand
CCTGGAATTGTTGATCAATGATAATTTGATAATCCTTCAATTAACTATCCTCATACGTTTCGTCATATCCTAAAATTCTTCCAAAGTCTGAACTAGAGCTAGAGGTTTTGAAGGTCTTTTTTTCCAGTAATGTCTGATGAAAAACTCTGCCTATGAATGAATCCACATCTATTTTTAAACAAGAAGCATCCGTTGTAGCTATTTATGGAAGTCAGGCCAGAATGATAGTCTTAGCCGTCATGACTTTCCTTCTTCCGTTTTGGCCACATACCAAGTAATTCCGCCCATAAATCCAGAACTCTAATGGAACTAAAAAATATCGCCACTCAGTGTTGAATTGACACAGTTTTCTTCTTATCTACTATGTACGACTGTCAAACTTTCTTGACTTGGAAGGGCGGAGCGCTACCGAGCTCCTTAATACCTTAAGATATCCATCATTAATCATGGGAAATATACTCACTGAGATCTGAGAACCCCGAGATGACAGGCTCACTTTGACAGGATTGCTGACCTCTCGGACCTGAATTTGTTTCATAGGAATAATGAAAATATCGAATATGAAACCATTATGAATGAATCCTTCATGATAGTCATAACTTGGCAAACTTCACATGAATGCAAGGTTAGCCACCTGTTATGCACAACATTGATGGTGAGAAAGTAACACTAAATTCCTCTTTGCTACAAGAGTAAGAAATAACCATGATAGCTATGTATTTGACTAAAAGAAATAACTTTGCTAGTCGTTTAGTCGTCTAGTAACTAGTTCTCATCATTCAGCTAAATATTTTCCCATTGGCATTAGGCACTTACTTTTAAATTTTGTGATGCTTTTTAGCTAATAATTTGAATCGTTCTATTATTATTATTTTTTTTTTTCAATTTATTATGGTACGTCAACACAAAATTATT
>NW_007397601.1:0-915 GCF_000475195.1 Diaphorina citri | reverse complement strand
CATAGGACTGAAAAGTCCCTTTACTCCAGCAGTAGGCTACTACTATTATTGTGGTCAAAGTCTCAAATTACATTGAGGATAAAATTCCATACCTCGGCTGGGATTGAACCCACGCCCTTCTGTTTACCAGGCGAGCGCCTTGACCGCTACACCACCGAGGCAGGATGTGTACAGTTATAGCTAGTTTTACGAAAGATTTCTGATCATCAGCTGATCGTCAAATAATGTCCTTTAACAATGACCTGCAGGTTAGATATCATTTCGAGGTGTTTCATCAAGTTATGAGTTATAAAAAAAAACTACTAGTTTCAGTGAACTAATCACCCAATGATTCAGACCTTACTCCCTAATCGTTGGCTCAATAGAGCCCTAATTAAGTCCTACTTGAAAAAAAGGAGGTTGGATCGAGTGACTTTAACAAAGGAGGTCTAATCGTCCCGAAAGCGAAGAGAGAAGGTGGACAGGATAGGAGAAAGTCAGCCGTTCTGAAAACGAACCTTATCTGTTTAGGATAAAGTTCTCCCCGTGCGGGAATCCAACCCGAAATGTAGCGCTTCACTTAAAAGGCAGGTGCGCTACCTAACTCGGCTGGCTAGTACTTGACTTAAAGTGCCCCTACAGCTAAGATCATTGATACTACATGAGGGGTTGAATACCCTGTCAGTTTTGTGGGCTTCCCTCTACAAATATTTACCCTGAAGTTAGATTTCTCAGCTTCCCTATCAATAAGGAGGTGGGTGTTATGGCCATAGATCCTCATGAGTAGCATATCCTCTGGTTTATCCTGATGGTAAAGTCCCAACAATCTATTGGTGATGCCATCTGTGAATACCTGCAAGAAACAGATTGGTGAGAAAAGAAAGCCAGTCTAGTTAGCTTGGAGGGTAGCGCGTCTGCCTTGTAAGCGCTAGGTCG
>NW_007397600.1:0-915 GCF_000475195.1 Diaphorina citri | reverse complement strand
GTTGGCCTCAAAGCGATCACTCTTAAGCTGATTGAGAGGCCGACGACAAACGCCGACCCCATCTGAACATGGGAAAAGAAGAAGAAGAGGAGAAGAAGATAACTTTATCTGATACACCGAGCCTGAAGGTAAGGTTCGTGTTCCTCTCCTATCCTGTCCTCCTTCTCTCTTTGTTTTCGACACGATAAAACCTAACAGAACCCTCTATCAAACCTCTTAAAAAAAAAATCCACTTAAGTAATATTTGTGTCCCATTTCACGTCATTGATTCAAGGAGTCCATCGATTTTCACGTTTTAGCCAATAGTCCAATTACACGAAGTACGTTTTAACCAATAGGAAAGTTATACGAAGCACGTTTAAACCAATGAAATCATTTTGTTCCAGATGAACGTGACGGAAATATTTGACGTGACGGAGAAAGGAGATCTGCCCCCTCCCTCTTCTGCCACCCTGCTGGATAATGAGGCAGAACCCCTCATTACTATCAAGGATGAAGACTGGACCACCGAGTATTGTGAACAAGAAGGTAAGTGGGTAACTTTGGGTCGAGGCAATCAGGCAGTATACGAGTGCCCAACGTATCGATTTTTTTGAAAAAAATCGATCGGTTTTTGAATCGATCTTTTGCCCTTGAATCGAGATCGATTAATCGAAATTTGAAGAGAGATCGAGACTTCGATCTTTTTTTTATTATTTAGGAGGGATAAAAAAATCCAAAAAAAAATCTTTTTTTTTATCGATGTATTTCCGGATCTAGAACCAGTCGAAGGAAAAGAAAAGTTCCCTACATCCTCATTTTTTCTGCTCTTTGACTTCGAAACCTCACCCAAGTAAGCGCAACTGCTCTATAGTGACAATCTGCTAAAGACGGTTCTAGAATTTAGACCCGAAACGTCCAGTACAAAACAAGATA
>NW_007397599.1:0-915 GCF_000475195.1 Diaphorina citri | reverse complement strand
CGGTTGAACCAGTCTGTCTTCTGTATTTTTCATTTCTTTTTTTTTTCACCTTCTGCACCTAGCTGGGCTAGTGAATTATCCAGATCAGAAAAGTAAGTATAGTTTTTAGCAAAGACCAGCTCACCATTGACCACATTGTACCTACAACTAAATAGCAATCTGATAGTACACAATTATCAAAGAGCTCTGTGTACAAAAGAAGGTAGGTAAACCTTATCTTCTTTTATACTTGCTCTAGGAGTGTTCTAAATGTAGGTTCAAGGTCCACAAGGTGATAAAAAGTACTCCCTATTATCACCTTATTGAAATCTGGGTTGATTTAATTTAATAGTTTACCCAAAATAATACGCCTACCTTCTTAAGAACCTACTCTTTTTATCTGAGGGGATCCCTTTAAATGTGAAGGTAACATCAGACTTTTCTGACTCACCATTTCACTGGAATGTCAACCAGCTAATCACATTCACCTCCCCCAGCCTGGGTGGGTTAGTGGCACAAGTCCAGATGTTATCTGACCAGATACCAACCACACACAGTATAGCTTAACTTTGGTGATCTGTGAGGAATATGTGCATTCAACATGCTAAATAATTATATTGGTTGATAAATACCAAAGTATTGTTTCTACCTGAATCTAAACTGTCATATACAGGGTTTTTAATAAAAAAGTTGCCACCTCTGAAAACTCTAGAACCGTTTAAAATTAGGAAAAACACTGAAACTAAGTAGTACCTATTTCTTTATTTTTAAGGGGAACTCATTTTTAGGGGATATCAATTTTTCAGTGCTATCAGGGGCGGCCACAGGGGGGTCAACTTTAAAATCTTAAATGAGAACCCCCTACTTGTGATACACCATATCAAATGTCTTAAAGAACGTACTTATAGCGCTGAAAAATTGAGATATCATTATCAT
>NW_007397598.1:0-915 GCF_000475195.1 Diaphorina citri | reverse complement strand
CACTTTTCAAGACCCAGTACAAAATATCTCCATTGGCTTATTAAATATTTCTTTTTATGGAATACTCAAGGTTTTAAGTGACACTCGGCGAGTGGTCTTTACACTTAAATCAGCATTAATGTACACACGACTACATAGATTTTTGCAAATGTCAGACATTGTTTCACGGCATGACTTTCAGTTTTCCGATCACATTTGTTCCGAAAACACGTTATTTACTCATTAGAAATATAATATTAAGGAACTTAATCGAAAGACAGGCTTGGAAAATGCTCGATAAATTGATAACTGATTGCTATTTTTATCCAAGTATCTTACCTAGTTAAGTAGGTATTAACTTGTACAACTGTAAGTAAGTAATCTTCTGATAGAAATATTGCTCAAAAGCCAAGCTTATTCGCGTGTTGGTACCCATCCGTGATTGCCATCTGGTGACTCACTTGTGTAAAATAAAAGCCCTGTAGAAAATGGATTAACACTAGATTGTGCCTTATTTTGGTATAATATTGTATAGATTGGTATGTAAACTGTGTATTTACTGACATTTCTCTGAAGACGAATCTCAGCTAATCATCACCGATTTTATTATAATTTTTATTTATTAGGACGAAAGGGTTTGGTGACTTACGTTCCACCTGCCTACAATAATAAAATTGATAACGACGGATTGAATTTTTTTTCTTTTTCATTAGTAACCATTGTGTAAAAAGAAATCCCATCATATTTTTATGTGAATTTATTTTAATAAATCTATTTGAAATTAATGAACTAAAAGTTTTTTTTCCTTTTTCTTTGACTTGTAATGCCGCCATTGGTCGCTACTCGATTACAGTAGCTACCCAATTGGTGATTCTCATGATTTTTTTTTATTATCTCAGAAAAAACTATAAAAATTAAAAAAAATATTGAGACTAA
>NW_007397596.1:0-915 GCF_000475195.1 Diaphorina citri | reverse complement strand
AGGTCTAACTGATGGTGAGTGGCTGGCCTTAAATGGGTGGGACGCTTCCATAGAGTATTTAATAACTACTACCGTACTACCCTGCACTATCTATCTAGCTACACCACAACCCTTTTTCTTCGCCATTTCCCGTGTTCAGACGGGGTCGGCGTTTTTCGTCAGCCTCTCAATCAGCCCTAACTAGGGTGATCGCTTTGGGCTGACATTTGGTTTTGGCTACAACTTTTACTAGTGGATACCCTTCGCACTCAACCTTTGCTATTTCTTTAGCAAGGAAAAATTCAGGCTGGTATACTCCCTGTTCAACGTACGCCAGCCAGACAGAGCTCTCTACAACCCTACCTAGTACCAAACCTATACCTTATCTATCTATCTACCTACTCAGACTCGGAGCTTTAATAAGCTTATAGGCAATATTGTCACGTGAAATTAAGTGCTCTGTCACCTAACCAGACAAACGAAGTGCCCTGTTACGCCACAGTCGACTGCATCTTGGAAATAAAAACTTAGAAGCTTTCCTTTTTTTTTCTTTTTCTTAAGAATTTTCTTTCTTTTTTCTTTATTTTTCTATTTTCTTTTTCCTTTAACGTTCTTTCACTTTCTTTTTGTTCTATATTTTTCCTTTTTTTTTTCTTTTCCTTTACCTATTTTTTTATTCTATATCTTTACTTTCTGTAGTTTCTTTTTTTTCTTCTTGTCTTCTTCTATAGTGACAGTTGGAAGCTTTCGCTCTTCACTTTAGGGATAATTGGCAGTTTTGTGTCTTCTAAGTTTTACAGGAAAAGATGGCAAATTTTTCTTCTTTCACAGAAATCAGGAATAGATGGCAGAATCTACTTAACCCTTTGAAGCACGCGACCTCAAATTTTGGGAATTTTTTAAAATTTCTCAAAAATCCTAGTTCAGATATGATAA
>NW_007397595.1:0-915 GCF_000475195.1 Diaphorina citri | reverse complement strand
AAGTCACCCATCCATTTATTGGCCTTTCTCGGCGTAGCTTAACACAGGTGACGCTAAAACCGGTCTTAAATTATAGACTGAAGTGTTATCTAAAACTTTCTCGCTTTGAGTTCATGGGTCGTCGCGACAAATTTCGAGATCAGAGCTCATTTGTGTGAGAAAATGTACTGACGTCCCTTATACCTTTTTATTACTATTGTAATAATAGAGGAAGGACGGACTAAAAAGGGGAAAAGGATTAAAAATACAGTTATAAAATCATCAATTCATCATGTATGAATCCAGGATTAAAAAGGTACCAGGTGAAAAAGAAATAAATGAAATTGGAGAAACGAAAAATGAGAAAGAATTTATAAGACAGGTAAAATATAGAAGAATGAGAGGGCAAAAGGAGGAGAGAAAGATGAGAGCGGAATTAAGGATATAAGTAAATGAGAAAACCAAGGTGGAAAGGATTAAAAACAAAATTATAACGTACCCATTCAGGATCTCAGACGTAGAAGGAGGAGAAAAAGAAGAGGACGGAGGAAATGAAGAAGAAGGCAAAGGAACTTGAAGAGAAAAGAAGGAGAAAAGGAAGAACACGAAGAAGGAGAAAAGGAAGAACACGAAGAAGGAGGAAAAGGAAGAACAAGAAGAAGGAGGAAAAGGAACAACAAGAAGAAGGAGGAAAAGGAGAAATGGAAGAAGGAGGAAAAGAAGATAAGGAAGAACAAGAAAAAGGAGGAAAAGGAGGAAAAGGAAGAACAAAAGAGATATTGAAGAGGACAAAAAAGGAAAGAAGAAGAGAGAAGAAGGAGAGAGAGAAGGTTATGTTGATAGATTTGTAGATTCGTTAGTTTGTTCGAAAGAGCAAATGAAAAAAAGAAACATACAAAGAAAAGGCCTACAAACAATAGGAAGAAAGAGAGTGAG
>NW_007397594.1:0-915 GCF_000475195.1 Diaphorina citri | reverse complement strand
TACATCACGTTGACCCTCGGGCCCCCTCCTCGACAAAATTCTGGATACGGCCCTGGGGTACCTATTGGTACTTAATAAGTACTGTCATGCACCCAAATAACACTAGAAGAAGAAGAAGAAGAAGAGGAAGAAGAAGAAGAAGAAGAAAAAAATCACAAGTACATTCTTGGGATCCTTGTTTGTAGGATTGTGTATCTTATTTCTGGGTGACGTGAGGTACCTGGGGCTGGGGTACCTATTGGTACCTAATAAGAAATAAGTACTGTCATGCACCAAAAGCCCACTTTGAGCCTTAGGTGTAGGGGAACTCACCCTCATACTGTCTGACAGACCTATAGGTTTCGGTCTGTCAGACAGAACTTGTGTGGCGGGAAAAGCTTCAGACCTATGTCTGTCAGACCGCCTGAGAGTCCGTGCGATCTCGAGATTTTCCGCGGTATTGTAAATATTAGGTAAACAATAGACTACTGAATAGATTTAGTGAGTTAGTGTTGGTCTATTAGCTCTATTATATGTGAGACGGAGTTGTTAATTTTTAGATATTGTGAATGTGATAATGACAGGGTGACCTTACCTAGAGTTCATCTTACCGGTACAGACTCCAGATGTTAGTGTGCTCTTAATACACTAGGTAAGACTAGATCCGATCTAAAATCCATTTAAAATAAATTTTAAATATTTTAAATAGAACGAAAATCTAGTGTGATACTTGAGGTTGTTTACATTGATAAAGTTTATGATTATTTTTAAAGGGCCTTCACAATTTAGGTAATGGCGCAGTAGATACTTATTAATTGTTAAGGGAGGTACCTACCTATTATTAATGTCAGTTCGTTAGTGTCACGGGGTTATTTGGCCCGTGGCGAGAGGATAAATGAAAACACTTCGATTGAGGAAATTAATGAACAGTTATTT
>NW_007397593.1:0-915 GCF_000475195.1 Diaphorina citri | reverse complement strand
AGTGTTATCTTCCACATGAGCATCAGGTATGTTTTGTACATTATCATAAGGAGAGGCAGTTGTATCTCTATCATAGGGAATAGGAGCAACAACTTCTTCACTTGGTTCAGTTATATTAGCACTGCTTATATCTTCAACATTTGGTACAGTATTATCTTTGTCCAGACTATCTTGTGTTACATTAGAATTTAGATTTATTTCCTGAACAATATCATATGGTTTGATGAGTTCAGTGTTGGATTGTTGCTCTGTGTTGGGTAGATCATTGCTCTGATGAGTACCATCTTCAATAGTGTTGTCACATATCACATTATTCTCATGCTGTTCATGTAGCACATCAGTACTGGATGGTTCAGGTCTAACATTAGAATTCAAATCTGTTTCATTAGGAAGAGTCTGCTCAACACTGACAGCACTAATGTTTAATTTATCTAGCATTGGCATATCTAGTTCATTTGTGTTTTCTGTGAAAGTGTTATTGGTAAGTTGCTCTTCATTTTCCACGCTATAATTGAAGTTGGTTGAGCCTAGTGTTGCTTGATTGGATGCTAAGGATATATCAAGTGTGTTCTCATGATTGAAGGAGTTCTCTGTTGTGTTTATATTATTGTCTACAGACTCTTGGGTTTGGTTACTTGCAATAGTGTCACTGGTGTTACCCATGTCATAATCATCTTGGTACCAACTATTCTTATTACTTCCTCCCAGGGATATACTGGGAGTTGTCTGCACAATCTCAACATTATCACACAATGCATGCTCGTTATTTTCAGTTTCATAGTTGAGTGTTGCTCTTGGTTCATATTGGAATGGTTCATTGATATTTCTTACAGGGGGGATAGAATTCCTTGTAACAGAATTTCCACCCATGTCAAAATTATTGTTGGGAGAAACAAAATTGTTAACCTCTGGGCT
>NW_007397592.1:0-915 GCF_000475195.1 Diaphorina citri | reverse complement strand
GTGTTTTTAGCTTTCAGACGATTTGTAAGCAGCGAGCACAGGGCGAGGTTTGATCAACATTGTATGGAAATTATGAAATGAGAATCCATGAGTTAAGATCACTTTCTATTTATACTTCTGCATTTTAGGTCTAGGACTTGGTGAGATCACCTTCCAAGTCTAGGACAAAAATTGATTCTTTCTTATTCGAATTCGACTTTCTAGTTTCAATTTTCAACGGTACCTTTATTATAATAGGATTTAATCTGTGATAATCTCTTTTACTTTCTTTACCTATAGGAAGGAAAGTAATGTAATCGGCTGCTTTTTTTCCAATTACTTTTACCTATTTTTTTCTTTTCTCTCTCTCTCCCCCCTATTCGTATTAATTTGTGTATCAATCAAAAACGCAAAACAGAACGCACCTTTCTTTCTTTTTCTATAAATATAAATAACAAATATATTCGCCGAATATTTTAAAAAATAACAAGGTCTTTTGATCTAAAGGTAGAAACACACTACCCCATCACGTCACATGATGGTAGATGAGCTCACGTGAGGTGATAGTAGTGTATTTCTACCTTGAGTTTCCTCTTTGTTTTTTCTGCACTCACGGCAGTGTAACTGGCAACAACTATGCTGAAACCTACAGACAAACTAAATGCAAAATTGTCGAGTTAAAACTTACAGTACAGCCAGCGGCGATAGCATGTTCGCCAACTAGCGCTAACTGGGCCCCGCAAAAATGAACCTTACCTGTTCAGGATAAAGTTCGCCCCGGTCGGGAATTGAACCCGCGACCTAGCATTTCAAGGAAACCAGGCTGGCTTTCTTAAGCTTTCTCAGCCACATCTTTGAACTGCCATGTCGCTTCACACTTCTGATCCTTAATCTGCACTCCCAGGGCTAGCAGCTCATCTCTAAACTCGTCACATT
>NW_007397591.1:0-915 GCF_000475195.1 Diaphorina citri | reverse complement strand
CAAAAGGTAAAAATACATAACACCCAAAAGGACTAAGACTTTTCGGCCCTTCAAACATAATGAATATACTTGTTCCTTTGACTTTAAATTTGGATTTCCCGGAACATTTTACATGGGATTCGACCTTCTATTCAAAAACTCCCCAAATGATGACCACAGCGAATTCTCCGTCAGTTTGACTATTTTAAGTTGTACGATATTTCGTAAAAGCCGCCAAAGATCGACGACAAAAGGACAAGGAGAGAAAGAAGGAGAGAGAGGGGAGGGAGAAAGGGAGGGAGGGAGAGAGAGAGAGGGAGAGAGAGAGAATATAAAGGGAAATCTTCCCAGCTCTATTTTAATCATAATAGATAGAGCTAACTCTATTTTCTTTTCTCTCTATGTAGATTTTTCACCCTTGTTATCCATTTTCTTTATATGTATTTTCAGTTCTCTTGTTTTCTCTTTGCTTCTTCACACAGATCCTGTTTTCAGAATTTGTATACAGGGTGTTTATAAGAAGTGTCTTTTAACCACTCAGGCTAGGAGATGTTAACAGGTTAATGTTGGGAAGCCGATAGCTTGTCGTCAAATGAAGACTAAAACGACGTACCGTCACAAAAAACCTTAGAAGATAGGTATACGAGGGATGTTCAACTCCATAAAATATTATACATAACATAACACAATATAACACATTATAATAACATTCACATTCACATTTCACACACAGTTTGCATGACACTCTATCACATACAGAACACATGGATACAAGGTAGAATAGGTAGGTACCTAAAATGATAATGGAACAGGTAACATACAAGATGGAATAGGTAACATACATCAAGATAGAATAAGCATAGGTAGGTAAATAGAATAGAATAGAATAGATAACAGACGTGTATGTAGAATATGTAGATGTACACCTATTCTATC
>NW_007397590.1:0-915 GCF_000475195.1 Diaphorina citri | reverse complement strand
GAACTTAAAACAATTGAGCTTGTTGTTTACATTTGAGTGATTTTAGGATTCTGTTTTTACTTTCTATTACATTATGTAAAGAGAACCTATCATCAGTCTCTTATTCTTTCCGCCAGATACTCTCTTGTTTGCCTCCCTTATCATGGAAATAGGTATTAGTGAAGTTGATGCAAATAGTTTTAACCTTATAATATTAGGCATCAATGAAGTAAATTTATTAGGTAATTCGAAGTATGTAATAATTTGGAGGTGAAGCCATGCTGTAGTAGTTTGTTGAAAAAATATACACTTACCAAAATTTGAAAGTATATATTATCTATTCTTTCTTTTGTAGATAGATACGGATTTCTTTCTTTAGCTTGTTTACCATATTACTTTTGTGTTTTTAATCCGCAAATTTCATCTCAAAACATGTTAGGGATGGATGTTTTGACATATTTTATCTTTATTGATCGTTTTATTTTGATTGGATTCATTATTGGGGGTATTTTATTTCTTTTTATTTATTTTTTTATTTATTTTTTTTTTTGTTCAATTAAATTATTGAAGATATTCAATAGATTCCTGCTAGATTACCATTATTCTGTGCCTCCTACAATTTATTTGAATCGGTTCAAATTTTCAAATGCTGAACATGGGGGTAAATGTCCGTTTTGAGGTCCCCCGAGTCTAACATTCAAATTTAAAGTACCTATGGGAATCAACGCCTCTCTAATACATTGATTGGTATAGGTCTATATCTATATGTAGGTACCTATGTATTTATTTTTCAAATTTCGACATTATTCCAAACACCCTCTGTAATGTAATAGAAAGCCGTGTGATCTTCACACCAGGGTTTTACTTTCCTCATTTGAATTGTTTAGATTATACCATTCACTTGTTTAAATTAGACGATCTATTTCTGATTCTTTA
>NW_007397589.1:0-862 GCF_000475195.1 Diaphorina citri | reverse complement strand
CTTCCTGAAATCCCGCGTCCGCCTTCCAGCGCTTCTAGTTCCGGCCACAAAGCCACGCACGGGCGCAAGAATGCCCAGTTGCCCCGCATACCACAACACTCGTCGCTCGACTATGAAACTAGCGAGGCCCTAGACCCCGAGCAGAGGTGAGTCGGATCCGACACACTCGTTATTAGAGTGTTTTTCCGTCGAAACAAATGAACTACCAATCGTACTAGGTACTACCAATCGTAGCTATAGTTAAAGCGCCTTACAAAAAAAAAAAAAAAAAAAAAAAATAAAAAAAAAAAAAAATATAGCTCGTTAAACGTATCAAACAAACAAGAGGAGACAGACAATTTCTATCTCCAAATAAAAGTAGAGACGGTTTAGATTGCTTAGAAGGACACCTTATCGTAAAGTATTTGCACCAGAACCAAATGTCACTGTGAAAAGATCAGTCAGGTGTTGCTCTTTTGTGGATGCAACGCCGACCCTGGCCGCGTTGGAACGGGAAAAGGCAGAGAAAGTCTCTGCGACTGTTCCCTTGGCCTGGAAACTACTGATAGTACTAATTGAAGCCGTCTAAGACGATAACAACAATACCAACACAACCAACAAAAGCAACGACAACAAGATGAAGCAACCAAACCCATTTCGTCTTCCATGTTTCATAAAATGAAGCTAACGAAGATTGAAATATCAAAATGAATGCATCCGTAAACAAGCACAGTACAAATCATCAAATAATAGCTTTGGAAGAACAAAATAAACAATATCAGAATCAGAACGCTAACCTCATCATTCGCTGATGCTCGAGAATTTCCATTTTAGGTAGACATTTTTTATATATTAGATATATATTGTTTTTTTTTTACTATCA
>NW_007397588.1:0-915 GCF_000475195.1 Diaphorina citri | reverse complement strand
TACTGTGTAAAATAAAAAACTTTATTTATTCGTATGATACCTATACGTACATACTAACTTCTGTTTTCACTTACCTTTTAAATTCTAGTAGCAAGGAATACCTTTAAAATACTAGTACAGCTATTATGAGTAATACCTATGTAATAAGAACCTAATAAGCATACAACTTTTAATATGTAAATAAATGATACAAACTATTACAAAGCATTGAGAACTCCAAACTCCAGTCTGGCGAAAGGAACACATTTTCCCCAACTTTTTCATAGATAGAAGAAAGCCCTCCTTTCCGAGAACGAATTTTATTTTAAGTAGGTAGTGTAGGTACCTACATGAAGTTTTCTCTAATCTTCTGGAAACGGGTTACTATGTCAAGTAACAAGTAACATGATAAAGAATGATAGGTACCTATGATTTCACTTGACAAATATACTTGAAGTTTTCTCTGTTTAGGATAATGTTCGTCCCGGGCGGGAATCAAACCCGTGACTTTGCTAACTAGTAACTAGGCTGCCTCATTTATTCCTATTTCCTACTTCTGAAAATATTTTCTTTCATTTCCCGAATTTTCAAAATGTCAAATCTCCAGTGAGAGGAGGAAGCACAAAAAAAGGCTCCACACTCTCCACAGGTATGCTCGCGATTGCAGGCATTGTTGCCAAGTTTCCTGTGTACAACTCGCGAGATCAAATAGATGGGCCTGTTGCTGTCGAATAGATTTTTTTGTAGGTACTGTATTAGGCTCGGGAGTCTCGGGACCACAAAGTTAGTTTATACTCCGTTTATTCTCGGTTTAGGCAATCTGATTGGCTGAAATTTTTAAAAATCAACCAATCAGATTGGTTCATTCGAGAGTTAAACATATAACATATAGTTTAAACTCATTTTGTGGCCCCAGGCTTTAAAAAGTGTGCTAAC
>NW_007397587.1:0-915 GCF_000475195.1 Diaphorina citri | reverse complement strand
CTTGTTTGTGTGGCATACTGTGGCATAGTCTTGTTTGTGTGGCATACTGTGGCATAGTCTTGTTTGTGTGGCATACTGAAATCATTTCTCATTGTTTGCCAATTTTGGCTTCCTCTCATTTATATTTGGTACATAGCTAGGTACCTATCTACGTATTTGGTATTGATAAGGTTGATTTACCTGCCTATATTGGGTGTTGATTAGAGGCCTATTGGGTGTTGGTTAGAGGCCTATTGGGTGTTGGTTAGAGGCCTATTGGGTGTTGGTTAGAGGCCTATTGGGTGTTGGTTAGAGGCCTATTGGGTGTTGGTTAGAGGTCTATTGGGTGTTGGTTAGAGGCCTATTGGGTGTTGGTTAGAGGCCTATTGGGTGTTTTTTTTTTTTTTTTGTTCTTCATTTTTTACTTTCCTTATCCTATAGGAAGGAAAGTAATGTACTCGGGTCAAATTTTCGATGGTCAGCTTTTAGTGCCAAAACACGTTTGAGGTCCCTAGAGCCTAAATACAAAGTTTCAGCCATTGGTTCGTGTGTCTGTCTGTCCTTCTGTCTATAAACAAAATATGCAGCTGTCAAATGTGATAAGGATGCGACACGAAACTTTTGGTTAGACCACATGCGTCATTTGGACTCATCGTGTGTAGGGACCTTGATAGCCATAATAGGGCCAAACCCTTGGGAGTCTAATGAACCAACATTGCCTATTGTCTATTTTTTTTGGGAGACATATTGAATATTCATAGCAAGTACATAGGTATGTACATAGCAAGTACATAGGTATGTACATAGACACCAGTTCTAGCTAATACTTATGCACTGAGAGAAAAACTAGAGTGCCGGCAGCCTAATTTGGTGACTGGGTTCCGACACTCTAATATTGAAGTCTATATCAGGAAGCTCGACACTATAATATAGCAT
>NW_007397586.1:0-915 GCF_000475195.1 Diaphorina citri | reverse complement strand
TCTCTCTCTCTCTCTCTCTCTCTCTCTCTCTCTCTCTCTCTCTCTCTCTCTCTCTCTCTCTCTCTCTCTCTGTCCTTTATTCTTTATTCCTAGTTCATCATTAAATGTCAATTCCTCTCTATCCTTTAATGTCTCCTCCTTTCTCTCTCTCTCCCTCTTTCTCTCTCTCTCCCTCCCTCTTTCTCTCTCAATTATTGGGGACACTGGAGTTTTTTTTTCTAAGCGAAGCAAAGCAAAGCTATAGAAGACTAAAAGGATTTGCTACCCCTCTATGCTTGCGACTTATCTACATAAATAAATAAAAATCCCTTTGCATATACACCCTGTCTAATATAATAAAAGTCTCTGTATTAAGAGACAGTTTGTATGCAACAAACTGTCTCTTAATACTATGAAACATTATCTTTTCCACCCGACCTGTTTCACTTACCATGGAGTCGTTGGAGAAACAGAGACCTTTGCCCGAGCAATCTTCGTCTTCGCCACAGTTATCCGACTTGACTGTTATGCTCAGACGGACACACTGGCTACCCCACGCTTCGGACACGACTGAAACAGTGCAACAGAGAAGTGAAATTAAAAATTATGATTTGCAACAGAAGAAAAATATTGCGATTTTTTTTTTTTTTACACTTGAGGTTGAATAAAGGACCTAATCAAAAAGATATTTGGTACGAGCAATAATCCCCACAGTTGTGACGGAAATATCGAATAAACTATGAAAACGGGATACCATATCAAGCACTAAAATTAACACTAATGAAAGTTTTTTTAGGAAGTTTCATAGAGAGAACCGTTTACTTTAGGGAGTTATCATCCCAAAAGCGAAGAGAGAAGGAAGACAGGATAGAGAAACCCAGCCGTTTCGAGAACAAATCATATCTGTTTTGGATAAAATCCATCCCGGGCGGGAAT
>NW_007397585.1:0-915 GCF_000475195.1 Diaphorina citri | reverse complement strand
AGCTCTTCTTGAGCTGTGGTTAACCAGAACATCTTCACGGATTTGTTACGTTTACTTTGGTGAATACAGAAAGGAAATAGAGACACCAAAGTCAGACCTGTTCAGATTAGAAAAGAAGTTTTGAAATCGGCAATGGGAAGTAATAGCGGTTCTGGGTGGTGGAAATGAATTGAATCATACACTAATAAATGCCAATCACCGTTGTGGTTACCTGATACACAGATGACTAAGAGAATCCTTTTAGCTCCATGAACAACAGATTCACTTTCAACTTGAGATTGAATTTGTTGCGTTCCTAGTTGAGCTTGATAGGATGAAACCAGAGAAGAGCTTTTATAACCAAATCAATCACCTACTTATTTTTACTTTCTTTTACTACAGTATAGCGAGCTATACTAGTACCTAATGAAAGTATTGCAATCGGTCCAAATTTTCAAAATCGGGAAATGGGTGGAAATATCCGTTTTGGGGTCCCCTGATAATGAAAGTATTGCAATCGGTCCAAATTTTCAAAATCGGGAAATGGTTGGAAATATCCGTTTTGGGATCCCCTGATGTCAAAAAAGTGATTTTTATCGGTCCAAATGTTCAAAAGGAAATGGTTGGAAATATCCGTTTTGGGATCCCCTGATGTCAAAAAAGTGATTTTTAGCCCATGGTCTGTACGTATGTTCGGATGTACGTATGTATGTACCACAGGTTTAAATGGGAAAAGGTTGTATACAAAATATCTCAAGACCGGTTTGTCATTGATAACAACAATATTGAATCAACGATCTCACAGATGAAAAGTAGCCAAAGATGAAGAAGTGAAGGTAATAAAAGAAAGATTGGAAATACTAAATTTGTTCATGAACTAGGTTATTTCCTATTCAAGCAACACTTCTGCAACACAGGCCTCCGTAAAGAATAAAT
>NW_007397584.1:0-916 GCF_000475195.1 Diaphorina citri | reverse complement strand
TTTTATTATTATTATTTTTTTTTATAAGAATAAAATCTAAAGGGATTTTGGATTTTGGAGAGAAAAAAAAGAGTAAAAATGAATAATAAATTAACATGAAGGATTGGTTCACACTAGAACCTTTTTTGAAGAGCTTTGATAAAGAGAACTGTAACTGCTGAGGTCTTAGCGTCCCGAAATCGAAGAGAGAAGGAAGACAGGATAGGAGAAAGCCGTTCGTTCCGAGGACAAACATTATCAGTTTAAGAAAAAATCCGCCCCGGGTGGGAATCGAACCCACGGCCAGTGCTTACAAGGTAGACGCGCTACCAACTAAGCTAAATAGGCTGGATCTAGCTATTATTTCATCAATATTTCTCACACTGGTAATACCGCTACTGGTCGCTAGTTGCTATTCGAATAAAGCAGCTACTCTATTGTCCTTCAAGGGTAGGTGCACACTGCACATTGAACTTCAAGTAGGTAGGTACAAAACCGAAAAAAGTTCGACGCCTTCCCGCGACCTTCGACGTACAGGATCTAGTGTGAACGCAGCCTCAAGCGGAGAAGAATGCATTGAACACTGTTTTAGATAAAAAAAAGGGATTCTTTTGATTTGAAAACATGCTATCATATAGGGTTAAAGACCCCATCTCTGATTTCATTAATAGGTCAAACCTTTCTACACATAGACCTAAAGACCCTATTTTTTTTTTACCTAGACCCTAGTTTTTATACAAATTTCTTCTTCTTCCTCCCTACAAGGTAAAAGCTTCTATGAATCAAAGTGGCTTAAGGAAGAATCTTTTAATGTATCTCAGTTTTTGGATATGTAGACAATCAAGTAGGTAGATTAGATTAGATTCGTAGTAGCTTAACCCATCCTTTAGGGCTGTTTGCCCCTACACCTAAGCCTCGGAGTGGGCTTTTTGTGTTT
>NW_007397583.1:0-916 GCF_000475195.1 Diaphorina citri | reverse complement strand
AAATACCTATTTATTGGAACATAAAAATAGAGTGCACTTGTAGAGAAGAATGCCATTGGAAATAAAATAGGAAAGCTTACAACTTAAGGCAGTGTCTTTTAGGATGTAAAATTGCCCCTCTCCAGAGAAATAGCTTGTTGAACCACCGAATACAAGTATAAAACTGGACACGCAGACCTATGGACTACGGAGTCCTCACGTAGCGGATGTTTCATCGTTACCATATAAAAATAGACGGTGAAACACTAATAATACTAATAAAAATACGTCTAGAAGTATTGAAAGTGAAAGTATCAGTATCATTCTTTAAGCCCTTTCTTTTGATGAAATTGGATCTTGAAAAAGTTCGTCCAGTTCAGACTTATGTGGCGTATGGTACAGGTGGGCGAATAAATGGTACACTTACCCTACCTAGGTAATAGAAGAAAACATTAAAAGTAGATTCAAGTTAAGGAACAAAAGCTTGATAGAATGATGGATTGCATCTGGATTTGTTTTATGCTTCCACCTTTCTATTGTTGAAATGGACTGCAGTAAGTATTTACATATACTTATAGGAACACGATGAGATACATGAAGAAACTAAATAAACCTTATTATTATTATTACTTTCGCAAAAATCTTGTAATTGTTAAAAATAGTGTACACAACATATGTATACAATGTTTCCTAATTACCTATTGCATAGTTTGTTAGGTACCTACCTCAATATGGCTATGTTACACAAGAAAATAAAAACCTAAATAATATTAATCATATAATTATGATGAAAGCCATTTTAAATGGTAGGTTATGAAAATAACAAAATGAAAAATCCGATAGGAAAAAGTGACACGGTTTCACTAATAGGTAGATTTTTCCTAAGGTTCTTGAATTTTCACCTGACAGTTGGCAACAAAGAATCCAGCTTCCCCTC
>NW_007397582.1:0-916 GCF_000475195.1 Diaphorina citri | reverse complement strand
CTTCTGACAAGTGACTCTTGATGATTAGTACAAACGAAGTACTAATAGGAAACCAGTAGTCAGCAGTAAATTGTTTAACATGACTTTAAACACAAGACCAAATGAAGATTCATTAGATCGCAAACGAACAGTTTTCAGATCATAAAAATTTGATCTTGATCCTAACTCTTTTAATATTGCTTGAGTGAAAAAGTTTTTCATTTAAAATTCCATACTGAATGCTCATTCGCCATCAGCATTGTTTCAGAAGAAAGAAAAGCTCTCATACGAGCACAAGACCAAATGAAGATTCATTAGATCGCAAACGAACAGTTTTCAGATCATAAAAATTTGATCTTGATCCTAACTCTTTTAATATTTCTTGAGTGAAAAAGTTTTTCATTTAAAAGTCCATACTGAATGCTCATTCGCCATCAGCATTGTTTGAGAAGAAAGAAAAGCTCTCATACGAACGAGAAAGCAAGAGATCGGTCATTTCTCTAATTTAATGCCTCATGACAAGGAACAGCAAGTAAAGTGAATGAGATGTCCGTAGGTGTGAATATAAACCTGAACCAAGTACCAGCGTACCATGCGGAAATATCCTAGTAGCTCAAACCACACACACAGCATGACAACCGCACACATTCGCGGAACAATTGGCCAGTAAAGGCGCAAATTAATCTCTAATTTAATGCCTCATGACAAGGAACAGCAAGTAAAGTGAATGAGATGTCCGTAGGTGTGAATATAAACCTGAACCAAGTACCATGCGGAAATATCCTAGTAGCTCAAACCACACACAGCATGACAACCGCACACATTCGCGGAACAATTGGCCAGTAAAGGCGCAAATTGGACAAAAGAAATACGTGAATACTGAAACTCCGAGACGCATTGATTGCGAAAAATCTGACTCATCCGTCTGATACTCAGG
>NW_007397581.1:0-916 GCF_000475195.1 Diaphorina citri | reverse complement strand
AGGAGAGAGGCGAAAAGAAGACTAATGAATAAAGGAGAAAGGACGTAAGATTGTACCTTCTTTTATTAACCTCTTTCAAGACCTAACGGCTATGCCAGCCTAGTTAGCTTGGTTGGTGGCGCATCTGCCTTGTAAGCGCTAAGCCGCGGGTTCGATTCCCGCCCGGGGCGGATTTTATCCTGATGGGATATTGTTCGTTCTCGGAACGGCTGGCTTTCCTCCTATCCTGTCTTCCTTCTCTCTTCGATTTCGGGACGATAAGACCCTATATAGCAGTTACAGTTCCCTCTGTCAAACCTCTTAAAAAAAAAGACCTAACGGGTTAACGCAGAGCAAACAAGGGACAGGGTTAATTTTCGACATACCGGAGATTTTTTTGCAAACAAGAATTTTCACTTTGCAACATTTTGCTGACTGGGGGGGGGGATAAAATACACCACTACGCCTCAATTTTGCTGACTGCTGATTTTTCGTGATAACCTGTCAGCGTACACATATTTTTGTCAGCACAAAACATGCTGCTTTAGTAGTAGAGCGTAGCGTTAGAGCCAAGAATGATGTGAAATTAATAGAGTGTAGAGTGTCAGAAAACAAGAGATTCAGCGTACACATATTTTTGTCAGCACAAAACATGCTGCTTTAGTAGTAGAGCGTAGCGTTAGAGCCAAGAATGATGTGAAATTAATATAGAGTGTAGAGTGTCAGAAAACAAGAGAAGGCAGGAGTGTTGCTGATGTTGTGTTAAAATAAAAGTATGTACATACGCGTACACCTACTATGAGAATAAACAGGTAGATGGAGATTGTTTTTGTACTGAACATAGTGGACATTATAAAGGAAAAAATCTGGTGTGAACATCACACGACTTTCTATTACATTTGCGGAATACGTATTTGAAAAAAAAAAAAAATATAAA
>NW_007397580.1:0-916 GCF_000475195.1 Diaphorina citri | reverse complement strand
GAAGAACAAGAAGAAGAAAAAGAGAAAGAAGGAAAAGAAGACGAAGAACAAGAGGAAGAAGAATGAGAAGAAGAAGAAATGGGCGGACCATGATCATTCTTTTTTCTCTACCATGAATACCATGATAAGGTAGTATTTACTTACCTACCTACCTGAAATGTTTCAACATACAAAGAAGACAGTTATGTGTAAATTTGGACCTTACTTCGTTCGGTGCTTTGCTGTTGTTGATATGCTAAAATCAAGATAAACTGTCACTGATGTTAAGCTTAGTCGTCTGCAGTTAGTATCTAGTCGAGTGAGAGTACAAATACGAAATAAAATTGTTGAAGTCATATCCTTGGAACACGTTAAGGAATACAGACAGACCATTGTCTACAGAAATCACGATTTTGACTCAGGGGACCCTGAAACGGATATTTCCATCCATTTCCCGACTTAGAAAGTTTGACCCTATTACAATACTTTCTCTTATATACCTACTTCCTTAAAAGTACCTGCATACAAGCATTACACCCTCTAGGGAACTTGTAAGAAGTACTTACTAAAAAGTAATACCTATATTTTTATATTTGCATACTTTTTTCTTTCCTCATCTTATATTAAGGATTAAGGAAAGTAATGCATTTTATACAGTCGAACCTGGATATTTTAAGATAATCGAGGGGACCAATATATTTTCCCCTCATATCCAGGTTCGACTATGATTCCTTGGGGTAAAGGGACTTTTCAGTCTCACTCTGGCAGGATAGATTAGTAGTCGCTTACTTAACCCATCCTTTAGGGCTGTTTGCTGTTTGCCCCTACACCCAAGCCAAGGAGAGGGATTTTTGTGTATGGAGTTTTTTTTTATTTTTTTTTTTAATTTTAATTGTTTAAATGCATTGTTTTAATGCTTTTACATAAACAATTTACA
>NW_007397579.1:0-916 GCF_000475195.1 Diaphorina citri | reverse complement strand
TTTATCTCTCCCTTCCTCTCCTTCCTTCCGTTTTCTTCTCTCTTTCTCCCTGTCTCCTTATTTATCTGATCTTTCTCTCATTTTATCTCTTAAAATATTCCGTCCACTTCTGTACATTTTTCTCGTCAATAATCTCCTTAGCAGGTCTTACAATCTTTACCACTTAGCTGCTGGAAAAGGAAGAAGGCTAAAAGCCTGAGAATTGCGAACTCTTTTTGAGCTTTTTCCAAGTTTTGGCGTTAAATAGCGGCCGAACCGTACATTTTTCGAGTTCCGGCCCGCGGACACTTTTGATCTTCATAAATTATGGAAGCTGTCTGCAAAATTTGAGCGACCTGTGGCTGAAGGTAAAGTCGTGAGAAGCGCTAGTTCCTTTTGAACTTTTCCCCTGTATAGCCCTCAATGGCGGAACTTTGGTCCGGAATAACGGGCGAACCGTTCCTTCTGGAAACAGGGCCCAAGGATATTTTCAATCTACATAATTTATCGAATCTCTGGGCCAAGTTCGAGCGACTTTGGCTGATTTTTAACTTTATCATGTTGCATTAAAAAAAAAAAAAAATCCTCATAAATTTTGACCCTGTAGATATTACGGGATATCATAGGACACCACCCTATATCATTAAATACACGTGCAATGTTTTATTAAAAATTAAAAGTGTTAAAAAAACGCCACTTTTTTTAGCTGTTGTCATAAATTCATCTAAACATTTTAAACACCCTGTATGTATATCTCATAGTAGCCGCAAGTATCACATCCGAGATCCGAGTATCCTGCTCCCAGAGTCATTATAATAATTAATACTAATTAAACCGTCACCAGGGCGAGTTATAGGGCACAGGAAAAGGGTACCCGTTTTTACTTTCCATTACCTACATCACATTCTATTAGAAAGGGAAACCTAACCTTTTCTGG
>NW_007397578.1:0-916 GCF_000475195.1 Diaphorina citri | reverse complement strand
AAAGGGTACATGGAGAAAGGACATTGATAAGACCAAACAAATTACTCCATAAAAACCTGAGAGCTTTCTCTTTGTCAAGAGTTCAAAAGCCATTTTTCGAAGTATGTCTGAAAACTACAATTCCTAATGTTGGATTAGACGATTTTCGAAGACTGAATAAGGTTTATGATCATTTCCATAATTTGAAATTGCTTTGGATACCATAATTGAAAGCTTTCATATAAGAGTCTAACCCTACTTGACTCCTTTTTGGGGTCAAACAACTTTCCTCACATGGAATGTTGTTGAGAACGAGTAATCACGTTGCTAATTCCATTATTCATCAAAGAACATGAGTAGGTATTAAATATAAATAAATGGGAAACAATAAATATAGAATTCACATGGAATGTTGTTGAGAACGAGTAATCACGTTGCTAATTCCATTATTCATCAAAGAACATGAGTAGGTATTAAATATAAATAAAAGGGAAAAAATTATCATTTGCAATAAATATAGAAGAAAAATCCATTACATAATTTCCGTTTTGATCAAAATTCGATACTCACTTGAGGGGTCTTCTTAAATACGTTTGATTCTCTTTACTCCCAGGCCTTCAATCTCATGTTAATTTTTATTTATTTTTAACATATTAACTAGAAATACATTGGTCCCTTTTTTGGGACGCTTGTGTAGGTTTTCTCATGTTGAAATCCATTTTTATTGGATCAACAATACAATTTAATCTTTTATTTCATTATTTATTTAAACCGACATAAAGTCAACATGAGACTGTAGGCCCGGCCGTCAATTATTTTATACTTTATCCATTTCGTTTTAAAATTATTCTTTTTCTTCTTTCATTTTCTTTATACGTTCTAATTTTCATATTCTTTAAAATCTTTTCAATGTTTTACCATTTTCTCACTCCCACAC
>NW_007397577.1:0-916 GCF_000475195.1 Diaphorina citri | reverse complement strand
GGGGGGGGGTAAAATATGTACCCCGGTATTATTTGTACTCGTATACGTAGGTATTTATAAATCTTGCAAACAGGTGGTAGGTAGATATTTGTCTGGTGCGGTGATGTTTGGTCCGACAAGTTCAAATGGCCTAGGTATTTTTGTCTCGCGCCATAGCACGTCCAACACTCCGAATGTTGGCGCGGAGTACTAACCGACCTTTAAAGTAGGTACCTTTGATTGCAAAATTTAAGACTTATTGTCTAAAAGTTTCTGTTCAGTTCAGAATAAAGCTCTAACTCCAAGAACATCAATTGATTGCAAAATTTAAGACTTTACTTTTGTCTAAAAGTTTCTCTTCAGTTCAGAATGAAGCTCTAACTCCAGCAACATCAATGTTGATGTTGTTTTCATTCAAATTTCGAAGCATCTCACTCATTTTCCCGTTTTGTGTTGTTTTTGTGGCAGCGTGGTGTTTAATAATAATTATAATAAATTTCCAAGTTGTTACATGTTAACAGAGCCTGTTCCTCCATTTACAAATTTATTCCATGACAAATGAGATGAGGAGGGAAGTAGATGTTCTTCATTCATTTTAATTTCCTCTCCGTTGAGTCGGTTGTACGAATGTGACTTCTGTTAACATTAAGTTTGTTTTCCAGAAGATCTCTGAAATATGGAACGATTCCGAAAATCACATTTTACCCGTCCTATAACCGACCCAGAGCGACCCGACTGGAAATTTTGAAACCTACGTTAATAAGATCACCCAACTGACAGACACATAAAACTGAGATAACGCTGATGTGTTTCTTCTCGCCCATCTGATGAGACCATGAGAGACATACTACGGGATGGGCATGCTACGACACAGACCACACGAGTCTAATGTAGCAGTTGTTTCATTGATACGAAATAAAATCGGCGGTGAAATACC
>NW_007397576.1:0-916 GCF_000475195.1 Diaphorina citri | reverse complement strand
AATCTATTTCATGATAACTACCACCGAAATTGTTTTTTGAAAGACAATCTCTACCAAATGGGTTTCACCACACCACAGGTTAAAATTGTCATTTTATTGTGTCAGTTTAATAGTTTATGATTAGGATACTTGCATAAACTGCTGCTGTCAAACTAGTCTTATAAAATATGTACCTCTGAAAAACTGCTTTCGCATGACTTCAAGGCAAATTCTTTTTCATCCATGCCTCTATCCTAGAACGGAAAAGTTTGGTCAGAAAATTTCCGCCCTGGTTGGTATTCGAAACTTTTCCAGATCTTTCCCTTTTTTTACTTTCTATTTACTTCAATAATCATAGAGATGATTTCCTGAAGGGGACAAACTCCTTTGACAACTCCTTGTCCTTCATGACAGTATAAACACATAAACATGCTAAACAGAAAGAACATAATCCCGCGTTCTATCCTGAAGGAACCTGGCTATCCTGGGAAGAAAATTACCCTCTGGCGCCAGCGTTTATTCCTGATGAATTCCCTTTATTCCTGCATTCCTCCTTGAGATGAGAATCGTATGTCAGCTATAAAGGACACGAGGGATGTGTTATTATAATATAAGATGTCTCTGAAATAAAAATACCCTTTATTCCTATTCAAACAGTATCCTTTAGTCCTAGAAAAAAAAAGTAATACAGCGGCCTTAACAGTAACGTTCGATGACAGTATCTAATCTACGTTATATTGTACCTACTTGGGCATTATTACCTACCTATATTGTACCTATGTATTATAGGTACTGCATCCTACATTATTGTTTTAAATATTCAAAAGGAAAGAACATTGTTTCTCCTTCCTGGACGTATTATCCAGAATATCCAGACCGGAAAATGATGTAAAAATAAAACGGACGGGAAAAGACAAATTCTCCCCCGAGCTGTGTT
>NW_007397575.1:0-916 GCF_000475195.1 Diaphorina citri | reverse complement strand
TTTTTTTTTTTTTTTTACTTTTCCTCCGTTGAACATTTGCATTCGCTTTGATTGAAAGAAAAATATTTTGAGCATTGAGCTTTACGACTGTGTATGAATTGTATATCTACTCCTCGCATATCACTGAAGTTAAGCAATGTTGAGCATGGTTGGTAGCTAGATGAGGGACCACCTAAAAGCTTAAAAAAAAAAAAATGCGACTTTGAATTATTTACCGACATATTGAAGTTACGATACGTTGACCATGGTCGGTATTTGGATGGTAGAATATCAGGGAATATTTTTCAAATCCATTTCATATTCTATCAAAGTGCGCAGCCAATAGGGAGCGCGTAGCGCGACCGTATTCTTTCAAAGTGAGAAGGTGCCTCAGGGGTCAGTCCTTGGTCCTCTCCTTTTCCTAATCTATATCAATGATCTCATCCGCTGTTGCCAAATTGCAAAATTCACCCTCTTTGCTGACGATACCACCATACTTGTCTCCGGACAAAATCATGATGGTGTCATCTCAAATTGCACTAAAGCTCTTGAAGATGTTCAGATATGGTTTCTATCGAACAAGCTTCAGCTCAATGCCAATAAAACGTCTTTCCTTTGCTTTGGCAACAGAACTCCTACTCCTATTCCTACTCTCACCATTCCTCAATCAAACTTGGTGCTCCGGCAGTCGGATAAGATCAAAACCGGAACGTGTATCCATTGTATCATATAAAGGTAATAAGTTTTGTAGTTACCTATTTCATAACTTTATAACCACAGAAGTAAGATTCTTGGGTATCACTATGGATGCCGGGTTGTGCTGGAAACTCCATATTCAGGCATTATCTTCTAAACTTTTCTCGGCAGTTTTTGCCCTTAAATCTGTTCGCAAGAATGTGGATTTCCGTGCCGGCCTGTCATCCTACTTTGCATACTT
>NW_007397574.1:0-916 GCF_000475195.1 Diaphorina citri | reverse complement strand
ACATTTTAAAAGGAGACAATGAAGCCCTACCCCACCTAGTTGAAGAGAGGCACAAGTTCCTGGTAGAAAACAGCAACACATTAATTGGCAAATATCAAGGTAGTGAATTCTAGGTAATTCTGACTTCAAAACGTGTTTAGAGCTAATTGCTGAGCATTTTATCTTACCCTTCAGAAGGAAGTTAGAGCCCTTGCATTTTCAGTTTAATGAGACCATTTTTTCCACAGACAAAAGAAATCAAAATATTGTGACGTTAATTTTAAATTGAAATTAATTTATGCGTGAACTGACTGTAGTTTGGATATGTGTAATTGTGTACACGTCAAAAGAAGTACCTAATCCAGTAAAGTTTAGAAGACGGTCTTGACACACGTAGGTAATTTTGTTTACTTATTAGGTATTTGTTTGTATGTAAACTACGATATTAGTGGTACCTATGTAGCATAGATGTCAATCCGTTGTAGGTATCAAGGTGCATTGTAAACAATGTTTATAAAATATTGTGCTGAAGTTTGCAAAATTTGTATCAAGTTGATTCAAGAACAGAGTTTACCAGGCTCGTTTTTATTTCGTAGCAACGAAACAACAACGGCTACATTAGACTCATGTGGTCTATGTCGAAGCATGTCCAGCCCGTAGTGTGTCCCTATCTGTCCCATATGTCCCGTACCTCATCAGATGGGCGATAAGAGCTGAGAAGGAGCTGGGTCAACACGGGAAAACTAGAAATCGACTCGTTGAAATTTTCGCGATCGACGAAGTACGAGTGGAAATTTTTGTCGATGGTGCTGGGAATCGAACCTTCTGCATGACAAGCAAAGTCGGTAAAAGGGAAGACGAAGATTTTTTTTTTAAGAGGTTTGACAGAGGGAACTGTAACTGCTATGGTCTTATCGTCCCGAAATCGAAGAGAGAA
>NW_007397573.1:0-916 GCF_000475195.1 Diaphorina citri | reverse complement strand
GTTGGAGAATAGGTTAACCATTAGTGGATTTTCCTTTCGTGAAACTTTCGGAACCATAACAAATACCGATGGCGGGCGTACCACCTTGGATTTCCTATTCTTTATAGTATAGGATTTCAGATTCCAAAACGGAACCGGTTTCGAAGTTTCTTGAAAGGAAAATACACCTCAACTTTCAGTTCAACTTCTCAACCTCTAAACTCAAAGGCTAACTTGAAGTTAGTCAAAACAACGTCACACGCGGTCTCTTTGCGTGCGTAAAATGAATCGTTAACAACATAGGGTAAGTGTACCATTTATTCGCCCACCTAAAAAACGTACCATTTATTGGCCCACCTACCCACATTTATTTTTCTAATTTTTGTTTTTATTACTACGTAAAAAACGTACCCTTTATTGGCCCACCTGCCCACATTTATTTTTCTAATTTTTGTTTTTATGACTACAATTTTTGAATAGCACTGGTTCGATAGCAGTCTTTAAGCCCTTTCTTTTGATGAAATTGGATCTTGAAAAAGTTCGTCCAGTTCAGACTTATGTGGCGTATGGTACAGGTGGGCCAATAAATGGTACGTTTTTTAGGTGGGCGAATAAATGGTACACTTACCCTAACACATGTTATCACAACCTGTTCTTTTATCTGGATAAAATCCCGATAAGCTCCCATATATCGGATAGGGCGCGATAATACCTGATCGTTTTCCGACGTGGGTAGAATCGATTTATCGATTGTTGGTAAATGACACCCTCAATATTGCTATAATCGGTTCGCTATTTATCAGTACCCGGGACTACCAGGTACTCATCGATAATGATTTTTACTATTATTTTTTATTTGTTTTTGTGCAAATTTTTAAATGCCAATATTTTTCCTTTGTTTCAGATTCTCTCCCTATTTTAGTCCTGATTTTCAACG
>NW_007397572.1:0-916 GCF_000475195.1 Diaphorina citri | reverse complement strand
AGAGTCCAATTTTCCACAAGATTACGAATTTTTATTGCACCAAAACCAGTCTTTTACGTACTTTCAAAACTTTTTTTTCTTTCTTATTTACTTTCTCTATTAAAAAATACCGACTTGTCTTCATTTTGGAATTATCCTGAACCAACCAGAAGACAAGGAATGATACAAAAAATACAAAGTGAGAACTAAATGTCTACAGAATAGAACAGTTAGCATTGACTTTGCTTACCTTATATAGGTCCTCTATTTGTTCCAGCTTGTCATCTTTCTGTACTATCTTCTCATTAGCAGACTCCAGCTTCACCTTCATCTCATTCTGAATCTCTTGCAACGCTCGGTCATTCTGTTTGAGTACCTTCTCCTGTGTTTCTTCAAACTTCCTACTCATCTCCTCTTTCTCTTTCGTCAGCTCTTCTATTTTCCTCTTCAGCTCTCGTATGTCATAGTTGAGCTGTATTCTCTCATGTTTGAATTCCTCTATCTTCCTGGTCATTTCACACACGAGCTCTGTGTGTTTGCTCATCTCCTTCTCTTCATTCTCACGATATTTCTTCAGTGTTAGTCTGAGCGCGTTGATTTCTTTCTCCCACGTTCGCTTGTTATTCTCCATGACGCTTATCTTGTTCATTAGTCTCTCATTCTCATCCTTGTATAGTTTACTATTGTGAATCTCATCGTTCAAGTTTAGTTTCAACTGGGTGAGTGTCTCTTGTGTTTCACTAAGATTGGAGTTCATCAGGTCAAGTTTATTGCTTGAATGTTCTAGGTCTACTTTAGCTTGGTTTAGTTTTGAGTTCAAATCGTCTATGGTTTCATTAGATTTACTCAGTTGTGTTAACAGTATTTCATAGTGGGATTTGAGTTCTGTCACATAATCGTTGGAGCTTTTCAGTTCGAGTTTGGTTATTTCATATTG
>NW_007397571.1:0-916 GCF_000475195.1 Diaphorina citri | reverse complement strand
GCGTACTTGTAGCGTTTTAGCATTGTTTTACATTATAATCGCTTTCCAGGCGGAATCCAAATCGGTAGGAAGGTACCGGGTTCGATTCCATCCACCATACATCGAAAATTGCACTCCTATTGTTTGCAAAATGGCAAACAATTTAATAGGATACATACTTTCTGGTGCCGTTTTTAGTGGATGTGTCACAATTACCATGTCCATTTCGTCAGTTAGATCTTTATCGAAGCTTAAACCAAGTTAGATAGGTATCTACATACGTTTCAAGATGGATGAACTTATAAGCCCTTACCTAACATAATATTGAAGCTATGGCCGGTGTACTGAAAACGCAAACACGAATAAAATTGTCCGACTGCCTCTACTGACCTGAGGATCTCATGACATAGCTTCGTAATAATTGCCTGCCTGGCAATATGTACCCATATACCGACTAGGAATTCATCCAATTGATACCCTGGAGGAATCATTAAGAAGAGATCAAAACTTCTTTGGTCAATCCACTTTCATGGTTCTAGTGGACTTGTACCTAACTCGGTGAACCACCACTCGATATGCGGTGAAATTTTGGTATGATCACTCAATGTTGAAAATTGGCTTGATTTTCTGTGATCTGTGGGTTTTGATTAGGGTAGTTCGGGCCCAAAATTTATTGACAATAGGAAAACATTTTGTGTGTTGAAGCTTTGTGCGAAATTTTATCAAAGTCGGACAAACGAACCTCCTAAGGTGCTAGTACAGTGTAGCAATAGCAACCACCAACAGCTAATCCGCGCCACTCACATTCAGACTGTCTGGCAAACCGTGGTTTCACAGCCAGTCCGAGTGTGAGTGTCGAGCATAAATGGCATAATAGGCGAAGACCGTCTGGCAAACCGTGGGTTCACAGCCAGTCCGAGTGTGAGTGTCGGGCATA
>NW_007397570.1:0-916 GCF_000475195.1 Diaphorina citri | reverse complement strand
TAGTGGGCATGGTAGCTCCTACTAGAGTAAGCTGGAACCCTTTGCCTTCATCCAGGTCCAATCTCTGATGCTGCAACTGAAAGAAAAAGACAAGTTCAACAAATAAAACTATTTGCACCTTCCTTACACATTTCCTTTTTTTTACATTATACCTCTGAAATACCAGGAAGAAAGAGGTGAACTACATCTCCCAAACTAGTGGGCATGGTAGCTCCTACTAGAGTAAGCTGGAACCCTTTGCCTTCATCCAGGTCCAATCTCTGATGCTGCAACTAAAAGAAAAAGACAAGTTCAACAAATAAAACTATTTGCACCTTCCTTACACATTTCCTTTTTTTTACATTTTAACTCTGGAATACCAGGAAGAAAGAGGTTAACTACAAATTCGTACGACTAGAAACCTGATTCTGAGAAAGCAAGAAGAAAGAAAAATCAACTCACCTTCATTCGAGACAAGTAGTAAACCATCTTATCATTGAAACTATCATCGAGTAATGTATCAGCTTCATCCAGTATGACATGCCGTACATTATGAGTGGACAAATTACCTGAAATAGATCACAATAAAGTTCAAACAGATCGTTGCTTAAAGAAAATAACAGCGCCCAACGTAAGTAAAGAAACTCACCTTCATTCGAGACAAGTAGTAAACCATCTTATCATTGAAACTATCATCGAGTAATGTATCAGCTTCATCCAGTATGACATGACGTACATTATGAGTGGACAAATTACCTGAAATAGATCACAATAAAGTTCAAATATCTCTTGGAGGGTTTCAGCAGTCATTATATACATATGTAAGTTCTGTGGGTCAACTTGATAAGGAGCACCAAAAAGGCAGTCTTTGAAGTTCTGCAAAATATATCTGCCTTTTTGGTGCTCCTTACAAAGTTCAAATAGATCGTTGCTTAAA
>NW_007397569.1:0-916 GCF_000475195.1 Diaphorina citri | reverse complement strand
TTTGTCGATGGTGGGATTTGAACCCGGGACCTTCTGCATGGCAAGCAAGCGCGTTACCACTGGACCAACCGTGCCCCCTTAGTTAGTTGCTGTGATGTTCAAAATATTGCAAAAAGTGCGATGCAAAGGTCTGAGCCCATAAGGTTTGGTGGGCAAAGAACGTTCTCAGCTTGTAACGTTCCGCTTTTATTAACATGAAGTCAACCTCAGGATCAAAACCGACCCTCCAGTGCCTCCAGCCATCGCCCCACGGGGGAGACCAACATCCAACTTTGAGAACGGCTACTCCATCACAACAATAGCTTCTCAAATTCCTCTCTCTAGCCTTCGCCTCTCCCATGGCGGAGAGATGGAAATGTTGGGATACTATTTTTGAAAATGTTTCAATGTTTCGTTCCCTTTCAACCCGCGCACTATGAAAGCGCGACAACGCAGCTATACGGAAACAAGTTGTAAAAAGAAATTCACTGATTCTTGGAAAGAGAAGAAAGCAAAGCGAGAGGGAGGAAGGGGTTTACCTTTACTTTAGTTTTCGCTTGACCCTTGACCGCTCGAGGGTTCGATATGAAGTGGATTTCCAGAAGTTGGCAGATGCCATTTTAAAGAAAAATGGCTTAGCAACAAAAATTGGTGAGTTTATTTTTTATTCTTTGGGTGTGGGTGGGGGGGGGGGAACCTCGAACACTTTTGAAAGTTAAGAAGGGAACCGCAACGAAAAAAGTCTGGCCACCCCTGACCTAGACGGACGTCGACTATGTGTGGACTAAGAGCCTCCTTTATTGATTTGTCTCAACTCCATGAATTTTTTCAGTCTATAGTACCTAATGTCGCCACTGGTCGCTACTCGGGTAAAATAGCTACTCAGTTGTCCTCACAAGGCTGAGTGCACCCCGTGTTCCAAGCACAGAGCCAAAAA
>NW_007397567.1:0-916 GCF_000475195.1 Diaphorina citri | reverse complement strand
CCAAATATTTCTGAAGGTCAAATGAAATCTGAAATCTACATCAGATCTGAAAGCTAGATTGAGCAATCTGATTGGCTAAAAAGTTTGAAAACAAATCAACCAATCAGATCGCTTAATCCAAAGGTTCAACTTAACCCTTTGGTGACCGATGTAAACTGTAGTTTAAATCGGTGACCAAAGGGTTCCAACATAAACCAAGTTTAAACACAGATCGTGATTCTGGCCATGAGACGGTAGACAATTGAGTTTAAAGGACCTAGTAACGAACCCTGCGGCACTTCACATTTATTCGGAAACGGTCGTTTTTGTCACGGTCGCTTCGTCTTCCGAGTCGGAATTCAGGGACAGGAACGACAGCACTTTGCCGTCATGGTTCTCTGAAGGTCGTGACGGTGAGTCGAATCCTCGCGAATTGAATTTGTCAGTGTCAAACGCCTTATCCGAGTCATACTCTCTGATTGACTCAGCGTCGTTTTTTCCGATTTTCAAGACAAATGACGTAATGTAAGAAATATTCGTCTGATCAAAATGGGTAGGTGCGGTAAACTGGGGTAATATTGGACCTAAGGGATAACATTCCTGACTTCCTTTTTTCTTTAGTTTCTAACTTTTTACCAACCTCCAGATATGTGTGTCTGAATGTCGTTCAACTCTTTGTGGTTAGGAGTGATTAAGACAGTGATTCTCAAAGTTTTTGCCACCGCTGCACAATTTTCAAAATTTCAATCTTTAGCGTGCCGCGGCACGTCGTTTGAGTAGCACTGGGTTAAAAGCACTGATTCTCAAAACGTTAATATGGCGGACATTTGTAATGCAATGGTTTATTGAAAGACCAGGTAGGGATACATGACTTACCCCGTTTTATAGTAGGTACTGTAGGTTTTTATTTATTTATTTATTATTATTATTATTATTT
>NW_007397566.1:0-916 GCF_000475195.1 Diaphorina citri | reverse complement strand
TTTTTGGTTGAAATATGTTGCGCCAGTTGCAATATATTGCGCCAACCCTGACTCACCGGTAGTCGGTTTAGTTCATCATGTTGGAATTAAAATTGTTCGACCTTGGCCAATGGAATTGGCTTCGGCTACCCATTAGTTTTGAGGATTTCCTTTTGTTATAGAGTGTGGTAAGTTTTCACTGTGCGATGCCTGTACGATGTAATATGTAATGTGAGGTTAGTAGATCCCATTGCCTCATATTTTTAAAAAGGAAAAATCCGGGCAATTCTACAGGATACTCATCAGTTTCTCCTTTCTTCCTGCAGATATTTTTCGTTATGTTACTTTCTAGTAACCTAGCATTCCGTTGCCGTTCTTTCATCAGCAAACTCGAGGAAAAAGAAGCTAAACATTTGAGTGTATCACAAAGTATTCAATGTCGATTTAGACCAAAAACGCCAAAGTTCGTCTTCTTGTGAGAACTGGCACAGCAGATTCTTTCATCAAAAAGAAACTCGTTTGCTGAATTTGTCATACCGAGACGCGGGAGACCTGATTGTATTCGACTTCATTATACCTGGCCATGCATAGGTACCTGTCATAAATTGATGTACCATGTACGAACAACTGATAAGTTCTGGGGTCTTGAAGATAATAACTAGTTATTAATCATGCTATTGGTACTAACGGTTTGAGTATGTATCCATTATGTTTACAACACAGGAGATTTCAAACACGAAAGTATGCCTAGAGCCTCTCTACCATGGTTATGTGTACTTTGTATACCACTTTATAGCCTGTGCGTATATGTTATAGTTAACTGGAACTTTTACATATTGGCATTTTTGTGTTTACCAGCACAACATATTATTTGTTCGAGTATTTGAAGTTTACTGTAGAAGCGTACAGTGCAAGCAGAAGAAATACCTTTGAATTG
>NW_007397565.1:0-916 GCF_000475195.1 Diaphorina citri | reverse complement strand
CCTTTGGGGGGGGAGGGGGGGGTTGAATCTAGCACCTTTTGCCAGCTAGGATAAAGTTTTGAACACTAAGCTATGGAGGATGCTTAGATATGTAGAATTTGAAGATCCTTTGATAAACTAAAATGGCCCATATAGGTCCTCTAAAAGAGTGTCCACACATTGTCGATCGACGAGGTGAAGAGGTGAATCTCTGTTGTCAAGGCAGTGTACGGTTTCAGTCGACGTTGATCGATCACTGGGAATCAAACCTGGGAGCTCCAGATTTCAAGCTGAGCAAATGTGATAAAACTGATCTACGGAAAACATACCCTAACGATTAATCCGCAGGTTATGCTGATGCTGACTTCATGTTGGTCCTTTTCTGTGATCCTTTCTCCTATCCTGGCCAGCCTAGTTAGCTTGTTTAGTAGCGCGTCTGCCTTGTAAACGCTAGATCGCGGGTTCGATTCCCGCCCGGGATGGATTTTATCGTAAACGGATAATGTTCATTCTCGGAACGGCTGGCTTTCTCCTATCCTCTCTTCGGTTATGGGAGATGGGACGATAAGACCTTAGCAGTTATAGTTCCCTCTGTCAAACCTCTTAAAAAAGAAAAAAATAATAATCCTGACCTCCTCTCTTCTATATTGGGAGGATAACACCTCGTTAGTTGTTACAGTTCCCTCTATCGAATAAAAAAAAAAGGTTGTGATCATGAATGCACTTTGAACAAGACTTACCCATTGTGTTTCCCCCGAGAGGAAGTAAAACAAGGGAAGAAGTTTATTTGAAAAACAATGACCCAATAGATTAGCATCGCATTATATCCAGATTTATATTCCGGAGTGCAGAACGAAAGAAATGGGAGGGAGAGGAGAGAAATTTTCAACCTACGCTAAAATATAGGGGCCCTATAAAATTCTGTAACGGGGTGACC
>NW_007397564.1:0-916 GCF_000475195.1 Diaphorina citri | reverse complement strand
CCTTTTCCACAAGTTTGGCCATGCCTCGGGATGAACTAGCGGGATTCCGGAGCGAAGCGACGGAATTCAGCTAGTACCACAATAAAGGCAGTATAAAAATGGGAAAATTGTTTTAAAAAGTCAGGAAGCAGGAAGGTAAAAGAGGGAATCTTCTAAGGATGAGCAATTGCGAAAGGAAGAGAGGGAGAGAAAGAGAAGAGGTGCGAGAAATAAGGGAAGGGAAAAAAGCGCAAAGAGATAATCTACCGGGGAAAAAGAATAAGGAGAATAAGACGATAAAAGCATAAAATATTATACAGGGTGTATCGATTAGATTTGATTTATCAAGTAGATACGATACACATGTTCCCCCCTTGGTACGCTAAATTTCATGACTTGGACTCGAACCAACAACCTTCAGATTCAAAGTCCACCGCGCTAACCACGACCAATGAGGTTGGTAAGTACTTCAAACAGGAATCAAAATGCAGGACAAGGAAAATAAATAGACTATAAATAGATAAATACGGGGAAATAATAAGGATTATTAATGCAAAAATTAAATACTGAAAACTGCAAAAAAACATATAATTTTACAACAGTAGGCATTTAACTGAGATATAACACATCCCCAATAAGGGGAAACAATATCTCAGTATAACTCAATTTCTTAATTTTTTACATAGGTAAAACTAAACATCTTTCTGTCTATTTTTTACTCATTTTTATTGTTATCGCGATGTCGATCGACCTTGGTTTATTCACAAATTAAGTTAAGGAGATAAAACCCATATAAGCGTTCAGTTTCCAGTTTTACCATATGGTACCAGAAAAAATGGTTTCAGACTGATTTTTGAGCCAACAGTTTTAGACATGAAGACCACCCTGTATTAGTTAACTCACAGACACGGATTAGGCATCTGAATCAATACCACCG
>NW_007397563.1:0-916 GCF_000475195.1 Diaphorina citri | reverse complement strand
ATTTTAAAAATTGCCGCCGGGACAGCTATCTCACGTCGTCCGAGCTCATCTCAGCCCTGTTCATAAACACACCCTTAGATTTCATTTTGTGGATTTTTGATTTTTAAAAGTTCGAAGTTTAAACTTTCTTAATTTGTGTGTCCGAGGACTCCGAGCTCTTTTTAATAATTTATACACCCTTCTGATATTTGTTATCCTGGTCTTTTGAACATAGAACATACCACACAACTTTGTTTTCAAACATTTAAAATTCTGTGTAAGATCATATTGTACATCAGGGCGAACATCATCTTGTGATAAGGAAATAAGGAAAGTAAAAAATTGGAAACCTCTTGGGAAATACCCATTATATGACTCTTCATTAGTATGCCACATCACAACCTAAACTTTCTATAATCTATCATCTGAACACAGACTGCAAAGATATCTTGTTAACAACAGATGTGAGATAATGGGCCTGATTGAGTGACAAGGAAAACACTAATCCATCAGGTAAATCAAGTGTTTGATTCATAGATTTTTTTATATAAAGAGGTTCAACAGAGGGAACTATAACTGCTAAGGTCTTATCATCCCAAAATCAAAGAGAAGGAAGACAGGATAGGAGAAAGCCAGCCTTTCTGAGAACAAACATCCCATCAGGATAAAATCCTTCTAGGGTGGGAATTGAACCTGTGGGCTAGCACTTACAAGGTAGATACACTACCAACCAAGCTAACTATGCTGGCTATATATAGATGTTTTTTTTTTTAACATCACTGTGTAACTGCCAAGGTCCTATTGACAGGGGTTTTACCCTTCATTCAACAACCAGCTATCAGCCTACTCACATCAACTTTAACCAGCCTGGGAAAAACTAGTAGTATGTGGCAGGGTTGTATTCAGGATTTTGTTGGGGGGGGGGGGGGGGGGGGGG
>NW_007397562.1:0-916 GCF_000475195.1 Diaphorina citri | reverse complement strand
CACAAGTTTGGCCATGCCTCGGGATGAACTAGCGGGATTCCGGAGCGAAGCGACGGAATTCAGCTAGTATACATATAAAATCATAATAAAGATATACAATAAATATTTATTGAGAGAGGAAAGTTCTAATTACTAACTTGAAATTTGAAGTATTAACCGAGGTACTTTTACATTAGGTAGGTTGGTATTTGTACTTTCCTTCATTTCTCTTTCACTTTATTATGTAGCTTATTATTTATTCTTCAATTACCAGCCCAACAATAATTTACCTACCTACCTATTGATTTTGAAAATGTGTTGAATCTATGAAGTGAATAGCTCATGTTGTGGAAAGGTGAAAATCGGGTACATCTTTGAGCATTTTCATCTTTGCTCGGTTGTCTATAGAATCACGGAAGACAGCCTCCCATATCTTTTTTTATTCGCCTCCTTTATTTCTCCACCACCCATATTATACCAAGTTCTAATTACTAACTTGAAATTTGAAGTATCAACCGAGGTACTTTTACAATAGGTAGGTCGGTATTTGTACTTTCCTTCATTTCTATTTCACCTTATTATGTACCTAGCTTATTATTTATTCTTCAATTACCAGCCCAATAATGATTTACCTACCTATTGATTTTGATACTACATAGATTTTGATACTACATTACATAGATACTACATTTTGATTGAAGTACATATAGCTCATGTTGTAAAAAGGTGAAAATCGGGTACATCTTTGAGCATTTTCATCTTTGCTCGGTTGTCTATAGAATCACGGAAGACAGCCTCATATCTTGTTTTATTCGCCTCCTTTATTTCTCCACCACCCATTTCCTACTGTTCCTGTGCTTCCCTTACCTTTCAAGTTGAAAGCATTTCAGTCTGTCCTCTAATCCTCTTAGTGAGCAAGTACTGCCACAATGTAGAC
>NW_007397561.1:0-916 GCF_000475195.1 Diaphorina citri | reverse complement strand
ATGATTCCGGCCGACTCTCCCGCAATAGTACCTCCCAACTTTGATAAGATCTTCAAAGTAAGTATAGTCAACACCCCCGAAAAGTAGTCAACCCTAAAGGTGTGTCCACACATAGTCAACGCCATCGATGGTCGATCGAGGTCGACTGAAATCGTACACTGTGTTGACATGACAGATTCACCTCGAATAAAGCCGGAAAAAATTTGCAATTTTGAAAAGTGGCGGGAAAATTTGATGCCACTCTTAGAAAATGGAATTTTATTGAAAGACTGGACTTACCAGTCATCAGAATACAGGATTATCAAGAACTGAGGGGGGTAAAGGGACTTTTCAGTCTCATCATAACAGTATGGGTGAAATATTTCGATTCTGATATTTCTTATGTATGTACGTTTAAGTACTTTCCCATAACTTTCTATGTCATATATGTACCTATACGGTAATATTATGTACTTATCCATTGCTATATTTTCATCTATCATATATTCCTACTTACCTACCTATATGAGACATGTAATTTCTTACCCTAAAAAGTACAAAAGGTACTTTTTACACAAGAGGTTTGATAGAGGGAACTGTTAGAAAGGGAGAAGGAAAAAAGGATAGGAGAAAGCCAGCCGTTCCGAGGATAAAGCTACCTACGTATAGATTGGCAATTCATACCTAATTATCTATTTCAGTTTTTGCAAGATGAAATTTAAATCTAAATTCAATTTAATTTCCTTCTAGATCGATCTGCTGTCGAATCCATGGACCAATGGTTGTGACGTTTCCTCCACCCCCCTCATGACACCTGACATTCTGCTGGGTTCCTCCAATCAGCGCTCAGCAGAGATGAGGGTCAAGCTTACATTCCACGCCTTCCATCAGGCGCAGAAAGAAGGTAAATCAATAGAATTGAATAATTAAGAGGTGA
>NW_007397560.1:0-916 GCF_000475195.1 Diaphorina citri | reverse complement strand
ATAGTTTATCGACCCATTTACTGATTGATATGTATATTTTTACTGAGCACCTGGGAAGTGAAAGGCTTGAATAAAGTTGCCATCATTATAATAATATTTATTATAGTTATCATCATGTTATAATTTAAACCCTCGCGCACCTGCCTTTACACTAAATTCAAGGAGGCAATGGGTTTTATTCCTAATTATTTTTAAAGTAGGAATTTTTTGCGTACATTTCTAAAACACACACAGAACTATTGGTCCTTATGAATGTATAGGTTATACGTGTTGTAAGCATGTGGAATTGTGGACTAATTCAAAGAAAAGAATCTTTAGATGACCTAAAATAGCCGGACCATGTTCACATTGTTCACATTTCATTGTTTTCATAATCCTATAACATTGTGCTACGTTTAGGCTGGTTTTTTTGGCACAAAAATCATCTTTTGTGCTCTTGAGCTTCACGAGATATTCAACTTTTATAGGTTGTACGTGTTGTAAGCATGTGGACAAATTCAAAGAAAAGAATTTTAGGTGACCTAAACTAGCCGGACCATGTTCACATTTCATTCTTTTTATAAGCCTATAACATTGCACCACATTTAGTCTAGTTTGTGCAACAAAAATCATCTTTTGTGCTCTTGGTTCCCGGAGATATTCTATTTCTGGAATGGTCCATCTTGTCAACCTGTTCTAAACCAATAATAATATAATCTTTCTGAAAGCAACTTTGTATTTCGTAAATGCTTAACCTGGTGTGTCTATCTTGGTGATTTTCATTTCCCATCGAATGTGGTCCATTATTTCATTTCCACAAAAACTTCAAAAGCGTAGCACTACATCGGGTTAAATCGTACACACATTACTCTCATTACAAGATGTGCAGATGATATTAACCCCCTCCTGAGTTCTCCTTACAGCTACTCGATACCCC
>NW_007397559.1:0-916 GCF_000475195.1 Diaphorina citri | reverse complement strand
TGTAGTCAAGCACGATAAATAAGATGTCAGGCTTCAAATCATTCAACAAAGGAAGTCCTAAGGTTCCAGGGTCTCCTTCTTCAAGATGGTCTTTAACACTAACACTAGGATAGGACCATAAATCTTGCTCTTTATTACGCTTGTCAATAACTTGTACATGTTGGATAGGCAAGTAATAGGTCGGTAGTTGGCAGGATTATCGATATTATCGTTCTTGGGAAGTAAGTAGGTCACACCTTCCGTTAGGAATATAGGAAGTAATGAAGGGTTGACAATACAATCTTGGAATTGACGCGCAAGAACAGAATGGACATTTGTAAAATGTTTCAACCAATAATTATGAATATGGTCGGTTCCTGGACTTTTCCAATTATTTGTATACTTGATTGCATGGAGAATGTCAAGCGTATTGATTTGTATGTTGTTCATCATAACAAAGATGTAGTCAAGCACGATAAATAAGATGTCAGGCTTCAAATCATTCAACAAAGGAAGTCCTAAGGTTCCAGGGTCTCCTTCTTTAAGATGGTCTTTAACACTAACACTAGCATAGGACAATAGGTCTTTAACACTAACACTAGGATAGGACAATAGGTCTTTAACACTAACACTAGGATAGGACAATAGGTCTTTAACACTAACACTAGGATAGGACAATAGGTCTTCCGCACTGAGAGGTTTAAGTTTGAACTCGAGGATTTAGCATTTAGATTGTAAAGCTTGTTTCACCCCAAGTCTCGAACGGTACATCGATATCCTATCCAATTGTGATGAAAGTCAGAATCGGACTTCCCTCCAGTCGAGTTTACATCAAGTATCATCAAAAACTGCGGTAGTACTGCGCCCCACCAAGTCAAACTGTAGGGTGTGACACCTAATGCAATCACAAGAAGTGTTTTGTCACATCAAACTGTCA
>NW_007397558.1:0-917 GCF_000475195.1 Diaphorina citri | reverse complement strand
CCATTGGTTCCACCATACCGGATAGCTGGCCGTACCAGAAGCTCTTCATGATGGAGAAGCCGGCCGCGCGAAGTGGCAAGGAAACGGCCAGGCCTTCGGGGAAGTTTTGAACGCCGATCCCGATGGCGAGACTCCTGAGAACAGAATAGAATAGAATATACTTTGTTTAATCCTGCTCGAATGAGACTAAAAAGTCCCTTTACCCCAGCAGTCTGAACAAGGTCTCGTTTATTTCATGGCTTTAAAGACATAGTATAACAAAAGTTTAGAACACTAGACCTTGCTTACAGTTAAGACCAGGGTTAGGTGGTAGAGAACGCCTCAATACCTCACGCAGTTGTTACTTTCCATTGTGGAGCAAGCAACATTACACCGTAGACCTGTAAATTCCAAGACTCCTGAGAACAGAACGGTTAGGATCAGGGTTAGGTGGCAGAGAACGCCGTAATATCTCACGCAGTTGGTACTTTCCATTGTGACCAACCTCAGTGGTGCAGTTGTTAACGCGTTGGACTTTGGATCTGGAGGTGGTTCGAGTCCACGTCAAGTCATAAAATTTATCTAGGTGTAATAATCGAGGAACGATATTTGTGACAAGCATTTACATAAGTATGCTTAACACAGTTAAAAATTCCATTACTTTCCATTGTGGGCCAAGCAGCATTGCACTGTAGACCTGTAAATTCCAAGGGTTTAACGTCGCGTCGCTGTATGACTAATAATTCTAATTAACTACCAATGTTTTTAAATTTTTTATGGGGGTTTTACCCTCCATTCGGCGACAACCATTCAGTCTCCTCACATGGACCTCACCCAACCTGGGTGGGGCCGGGAAAAGCCAGCAACACACGAATGCCCAGGTAGTCACCTATCCGGACACCACGCTCAACGTTGCTTAACTTCAGTGATGCGTGATC
>NW_007397557.1:0-917 GCF_000475195.1 Diaphorina citri | reverse complement strand
TTTGAAAAGTTTCGTCATGACAATTTATTTTCCTGATGAGAAAACTTCGAGGACTTCAATTGAAATTTATAAACAAAGCTATATTTTTAGCGTTTATTTTCTTTTTATTTACCTTGAAATGTCTCTGTTTTTGGTTTATAGAGTGTTTGGGTCAAATCTTGTGACTAATTCTTGACCAACTCTCGTGATTAGATTGATTTGAAACTCAGTAACATTTATGTACATATCTTGGATTTCTCTAATTCTGCGATTTGAACAGTGCCTATCCCGTAGTATAATAATGCCTGCCCCTCATCAGATTTGAGCGAGGAAAGACAATATTCTACTTTACCATCAAATCCTGCACCGAATGAGTCGAAAAACTAGGTAGTGCAAATCTTTTTCGAAGGATAGAAGTGAACCCGGAACTTCCTGAATAGCAAGCGAACGTAATACCACCGACCCACCCCTTCAAATTGGTTAGTTAATTTGTGTTATTTTACCTAACTTTGTCCTTGCCAAACTGTTATAATAGGTTCCAGAAATATCCTCTAGGTATACATTGTTTATACAGTGTATGTAAATTAATGTAGGTAACCTGAATCTAACGCCTTATTTTGATAGTGCCCTACATTTTGCTGATGAATTTCCCTAGAATGCTACATGCTACACTCGAGTTCGAAATATGCGGGGCAGTTTCCATTCCTTCACTCTGACAGCCTTTGCTGACTTGAAAACAGTCTGTAAGATAGGTATGGCACCTAATTATGTATACCTATCTCACGACATTGAAAGGATTGGTATTGGGAGTTTTCTAGTTGACTGATAGTATTTCTTTTATTGGCTGTTTTCAAGATACTGTCTTTGCTTTTCTCTTTTCTTTTATTGGCTGTTTTCAAGATACTGTCTTTGCTTTTCTAAGTTGAATCCGTATTTTA
>NW_007397556.1:0-917 GCF_000475195.1 Diaphorina citri | reverse complement strand
CTCTCTCTAGTCTAGCAAAGTCTCCCATATCCTTCTTTCTGTCTCGTCCTCTCCCCCCCCTCCCTCTCTTCCCCCTTCCCCTATATTCTCCTGACTTCCAGTTTCCTCTAGCAAGCAGCAATATGCATAGGAAAACGGTCATAAAATTCTGCCTCGCTTGGAATCTACATACATATTTCCTTGCGATTCCCCGCATGTGATGTATGAACATGAATTTAATATTAGTCTAGAAAGAAATAAAAAAGGAGGAGAGGAAAAAAAAAAGAGGAGAAGAAGACAAAAGAAGAAGAAGAAAAAAGAAACAGAAGAAGAAAGAAGAAGAAGAAAGAGCAGGAGGCGGCGGCGAATAAAAATGTGAAAGAGAAAAAGGAAAAGAAGGAGGAGAAAAAGAAGAGGAAGAAGAAGTAAAAAAAAAGAATAAGGAGAAGAAAAAGAAGAAGAAGAGAAGGAGGAAGATGAAAAATGCGAAAAAGGAAAAGAAAAAGAAGTAGAAGGAGGGAGAGGAGAAGAGGAGGAGGAGAAGAAGGAGGGAGAGGAGAAGGAGAAGAAGAAGAAGAAGGAGGGAGAGGAGAAGGAGAAGAAGAAGAAGAAGAAGAAGAAGAAGAAAAAGGAGTTCTATTTCCAGATTTTTCAGGCAAAATAGGTACAAGTGTCCACTAGTAAGGGTACCAACACAAAACATTCTAAACATACGTACATAAAACAGAAGGTAGAAACGTAGGGATAACAAAAACAAATAAATAAAAGGAGGAACAAGAACAAAAACAAAGAGGAAGAAGAGAACAAGAGAGAAATGTAGTAATAAGAAGAATGGAATTGAAAACAGAAGTGGAAGGACAAGAGAAAATAGGGAATTGAAAATTAGCGAACAAGAAGAACAACAGATCGAGAAAAATATTACTTCTCGAAAGTACAAG
>NW_007397555.1:0-917 GCF_000475195.1 Diaphorina citri | reverse complement strand
ACCTAAGCAACTCAACTCAGTATATCGGTATCGGGTTCCTGTTAATTAGTGAGAACTTTATGATTCTCATTGTTTTTTCTCTCTGCCTCAAGGTTAGATCTAATAAATTGGTATTAACTTGCAAGTTTCAAAGTTTAACACCGACACACTACTATAGTTCGGACTAGAAGAGATTGGACTGCTTCTATTTTCACATGCTATTAAACTGACCGTGGCAGTGGTAGGTTTCTGGTCATTCTGGTGAAGTTAGCGATATTGAAGCAGCTTTTGGGAAGTGACTTGTGCTTTAATTTTAGTCCATGTTAAATTTTCCCTCATTATTGTTGGTCATATCAGGAGAGGTTATAAATAACAGAATAAACCATAAACTCACCCTGTCCAATCAAAGCAAGAAGTAGGTGCATACCCACTTACCAAAAACTTCTAAAGACAATATAACAGAATAAACCATAAACTCACCCTGTCCAATCAAAGCAAGAAGTAGGTGCATACCCACTTACCAAAAACTTCTAAAGACAATCATCTTAATATGGGAATTCTGGGAATACAAAATACAATCCAGTTGAACTCCAAACTCTTTTCATACTCACTATAGTAATCCTACTGCATTGATGTCAAAAGTGTACATTAGTAGATAATCTAGCAACACTTGTAAAGACATTGTTTTTCTAGTAAATTCAATTCCAACCTTCGCGCTTTATTGAACCTTCCAGTATTTTAAAATTGAAATATTTATTGCAACGAAAATTTGAAATGAATCACAACAGAATGTCAGAGGTATTGTAGAAGTTGCAATGAGAAACAATGAAAATTCAAGTACCCAGTACTGAAAATACATATTATGTTGGAATTTGTTCAAAAAGCATTACAAGTATCGAAGAATTAGAGTGGTTAATTAAATGTATTTCTGAGAACAC
>NW_007397554.1:0-917 GCF_000475195.1 Diaphorina citri | reverse complement strand
TGGTTACTACAGTAACCCTTGATTCAAAACAATTTTTAGCTAAATTTTAAGTTTATTTGAGATGCTCATTTTGGTCTTTACTGGCAATGATTAAAAACTGGGTTAAGTCTCTTGTGAAGTTAACTGTCAGAATTAAGAGTAAATCAGGGATTAGTTCACCAGTCTTGGGGGGACCCCCCAAGTCTGAACTCTAAATCATGGTAGTCTGGGCCCAGCTGTGTTCCTGAAAAACGTTAAACAGGTAGTAGACCAGCTTAGTCAGGCTGGGGGGACATTAAACAGGGAGTATACCAGCCTGAATTTCCCTTGCTAATGAAATAGCAAAGGATGCTAATGTTGAGTGTGAAGGGCATCCAGTCGTAAAATTTGTAGCCAAAACCAAATGTCAGCCCAAAGCAATCACCCTAGTTAAGGCTGATTGAGAGGCTGACAAAAAACGCCGACCCCCGTCTGTACACAGGAAAGGGCAAAGAAAAAGGAGAAGAGTGTATACTTTACCCCCTTTAAATATGAAAAAAGTGCTTAAAAAAAGAAAGAAAAAATCAAAGAAGAAAAAAACTTCATTAAAGAATCCTCCACAGATAAATTAACTTACTAAAAAATCAAGAGCATTCCAACAATCAAATTAAATCAAACAACCAAATTTAGGTCACAGAAATTACCAGGGTATTAACAGAGCCCACATACTTTTCCCCCCCCACACCTTTTTTTCCACATTTCTATACCACACCATTGTAGGCTACCTAGCACTCAGCAGGTATACTGTGACAAAGTTCAATGTTAACCGTTATTCCCTGATTTCATGCACTTTGGAATTTGTCCCCTTGTATTTCTCATACAAAAATCTCGGGGATAATCAGATAAAAATAATGCACCTAGGACCCGAGCATGTGTACTATTGGACAAATATATGCATG
>NW_007397553.1:0-917 GCF_000475195.1 Diaphorina citri | reverse complement strand
GATCGATGGCCGGTCGACTATAAATGGACACACCTTTAGAGACATGCTGAAGTACCCAGGTGTCAACATGACCCCGGTGGTAGGATTGGGAGAGATACAGATCCCCCCATGGGTGTGAAAGGGATACTGGGAACAGGCACTTCATCCGTTGAGTCTTCCATCACAAGTAGAGTAAACACTTGGGCGTTATTATTTCAAATAACAAAACGCTCAGAACACCTGGAAACCGTTGAGAGAAGGGCTTAAAACGGTGTCGATAATATCACATTGGTTTTCATAGTGTTCCAATTGTTATTTCAGTATAAAAAATTCATGGACAGAGTTAGTCCTTCTTTGAGTGGACCATTTTGGAGTACGAAGTAGTCCGTTTTATTAGAGCTAAAGATGTTGTTGAATCAGTTGTTGACATTCAACTTTTGGTTAACAACATGATTGGTTAGCCAAGATCTATTTTTTTGAACGTGCCTATGAACACAGTTTGAAGATTATCTAAATCAGGTAGCTCTTATAACATGTATTGTCACCTTGTAAGGTGGCCAAGGACGCTTAACCTCTTTTCCATCCAAATGAAAAGTACACTATGTCACATTCAGCAGTAGCCTGTTCCACGACAGTATGGAAGAACAAAAGGTGCAAGTGTAAAAGTGATTAAATACCTCCATCAAGGAAGACGGGCCTATGTTAGTTAGCAGCAAAAATAACATAGGTCCTTCTTCCAGGGATGGATTCATCTAATAATTTAACAAGGTACTTTTGTTTACAAGATGGCTGCCGATTGGCTGTCCTACACTAGTGATTTTCATTACATACTTAGTCCATAATCTCGTGGAACGAGATACAGAAGGCTTACAAACGTACTCTTTAACTATTCTTACTGGAATACCAATTCCTTTCGAATATTTCTCAAGAAACACACT
>NW_007397552.1:0-917 GCF_000475195.1 Diaphorina citri | reverse complement strand
GCCCCGGGCAGGAATCGAACCCGCGGCCTAGCGCTTACAAGGCAGACGCACTACCAACTAAGCTAACTAGGCTGGCCTACGCTTTCTTTAGAACACATTGTTAGGTACTGCTACCAATGCACAAATAACTAAACTAGGTACCTACCCCGATTATTTTCCTCGCAAGTTCTTCACAAGTGCACCACTGGCGTCAGTGGCACCCCATATTCAAGTTGGCATCGACTCGTAACAATTTTACCACAACTGTTGACACCTTAGCTCTCCTCCCCCTCCTGTCCTCCTCTCCACTCTCCCAATGATATCACCTCCTCTTCTTCTTCCTTCCTCCTCTTCTCCTCTCCTCCTTCTCCCCCTCCCTCTCTTCTTTTCCTCCTTCTCTCCTCTTCTTCTCCTTATCTTCTGTTCTTCTCCTCTTCCTCCTCCTCCCCCCCTCTTGCCCTAAGCAGTGTCGCTCTGGTATTTCACACCTCACATATGTCCTCTTCTCCAATTATATCTTCTTCTTCTCCTCTCCTCCTTCTCTTCTCTTCCTTCTCCTCCTCCTCGCTCTCCTCCCCTGTCCTAAGCACTGTCGCTCAGGTATTTCACACCCATCACCTTCTCCTCTTTCTCCTCCTCCTCCTCTTTTTTTCTTCTTCCCCCTCCCTTCTCTTCTCCTCTTCCTCTTCTTCTTCCCCTTCCCCTTCATCCTCTTCCCCTGTATACAGAAATGTCGCTCAGGTATTTCACACCTTACATATTTCCTCTTTCTTCTCCTCTTCTTCTTCTTCCCCTCTTCTATTCTTCTTCCTCCCTTCTCTTCTTCTCGTCCCCACCACCTCCTCTTCCTCTCCTCCCCCGTCCGTAGTATAGTGTCGCTCAGGTATTTCACACCTTACATATTTGTCGGCACCGCCACATATTCACACGCGGAGCTA
>NW_007397551.1:0-917 GCF_000475195.1 Diaphorina citri | reverse complement strand
AGGAAGGCTTGGATTTTCACAAGTTTCCATTATGGGGATTTTCGCAAGTTTATAGAAAGGTTAACCTGCGGTCTCCAGTTTTCGATCGAAACGAGACAAATGCATTAGAATTATCCGTTCTGTAGCTGATATTGTCGCAATACTTGGCTTTGTGGTTGTGATAAGAGGGGATGAAACCATTTAATCTGTAAAGGATTAACGGGTTGGCCACGGAATTATCTTTTTAGAGACTTCATAGTTTTTTTTTACTGATTTACCTACTAGATGAAAAGGTACATATTTATTACAAAAGTGCTGTAGCATGATGTCCATCCTGTAGTACAGTACACCCCTCATTAGATGGACCATTAGACACAATATGCTTCCCAAAAAGACCAAATATTTGCTGTTGTTGTTCTTGTGATGAACCTTCCCATGAAATTATAATTACCTTCTCTCTCCCCCCTCTTTCCGTTTCTCTTCCTCCATCCAAGGATAAAAGGCTAAGGGTCACAAAGATATAGAGGATAAGGGTCGTAAAGATGCGGTTAGAAAGAAAAAGGTTCAGGGGATTAAAAGAAGGCTTGAAAAAAAAAAAAAACCGCAACATCTCAAGACAAAAGGCAATTTATACCGGAAAGTAGGGGATATACAAATTGGAAGAAGAAGAAGAGAAAATAAGTGCCCTCCTAGGCGAGGTAGAATGGAGAAGAAGACGAAAACAAGGGATAGGATGATAAGAAGAAGAAGAAGAAGAAGAAGAAAAAGAAGAAGAAGAAGAAAAAGAAGAGGAAAAAAAATGGAGGAAGAAGGATAAAAGAAAAACGAAAAAAAAGAGTAAACAAACAGGGTCCGTCCCTCCGGGAATTTTTTAGCCCGTAGTTTATTCGATCGTGGTTAAAGAAAATCAGTATTTATGTACCTACTTACCTTTAATT
>NW_007397550.1:0-917 GCF_000475195.1 Diaphorina citri | reverse complement strand
TATCTTCCCCCTCTCTCTCCCTCTCAAGATTTCTCTTCCTCTCTTTTCTCCTCTCTCTCCATCCCTCTATGTCCCTTCCAATTAATCTCCCTTCCTTCCCCTCTTTATATCTTTATCTTCCTTTTCTTCTCTCTCCCTCTATGTCTCTCTCTGTCTCTCTTCCTATTCGTCTCACTCTCCCTCTATGTCTGTCTCTCTTCCTATTCGTCTCCATCTATGTGTCTCTCTCTGTCTCTCTCCCTCTTCCCAACATAAAGAGTGCCAGGTGATGCAAAGCCTTGACCTTATAATGATTATTATACCTACCTACCTACCCGTTTTATACATATATACTTCCCCTCCCTACCTCACTCCTTTCCATACCTACATAAATAATACATACCTATCTACCTACATATTATGTACATTCCCAACTACAGAATGTACATACATACTCCCTTCCTCCCTCCTTCCTTTTCCTACATTCAGGGTCGTTCTCTTTTCTATCTCACCTCTCCCCCTCTCTCTCTCTCCGTCTCTCTCTCTCCCTCTTTCTCTCCCACCCTCTCTCTATCCCTGTCTCGTCAAACAATAATACTAGATTCTCATATTTTATCCTCCTTTTACGGGGACAATCCCGCTGAGGGCCTCCTCAAGGAGCCCCAACCCGGGGCAAATAAGACTGGATAAGCCCCTCCTGAGAACAGCCCTGCAGAACTTACATGAATGGAATTCCATAGCGCTTGGCAAAATGTTGAAACACTTGAGCTTAGAGAATGAGAAAACACGATTTCTACATATTCGCGTACCTTGGCTTTATTTTTCCCCAAACAATTTTTCAACGTTAGGAAATGAATTGCTTTTTACTAGCAATGAACCATCGGAAGACACAGAAAACCTTGAAAACTTGTCATATTCTGATGTTGAATACAGTATAC
>NW_007397549.1:0-917 GCF_000475195.1 Diaphorina citri | reverse complement strand
CCCCTTTTGAAAAACTCACCCTACGCCTCTGATAATTACAACTTTGCATTGGTAAATTTCAGTTTGCAAAAAAAGAAAGAAAAAGAAGAAGACGAAATGGCAAAAACTGGCTATTTCAAACATGTTTTGATCACGTGATTCTTGCAAGTATACGGGGTGTACAGTCAATACGTGACGTGACCAGAAACACGTGAGACGGTTAAGACGTAGAAATATCCGAATACCTACAAACAGACATGTATAAAAAAAAACAACAACAACAACAATAACAACAACATGTCCAGTAAGTGTTTATCCTAATTAATTTTATTTGTTGATGCATGCGTTCTGGAACTTATGGTCTATCATTACCTATTATGACTTACACGGACACGAATCAATAAATTAGTTATTGGTTAACAATAAATCACTCATTGATTTACGTAGCCAACTAACTAGTAGAACATGTCCAGTAAGTGTTTATCCTAATTAATTTTATTCGTTGATGCGTTCTGGAACTTATGGTCTATCATTAGTATGACTTACACGGACATGAATCAATAAATTAGTTATTGGTTAACAATAAACCACTCATTGATTTACGTAGCTAACTATAACTAACTAGTAGGTATGTACCTATTAGATAAGGTAACTATTGAGGTACGTACCTACCTATTAGAGATGGATTTTCTAACGCATGAATTGGCATTTTGTTTTCAAAATTTTGCGTGACGAACCTTCCCAGAAGGTTCTTTTTATAATTTATAAATTAGCATCTGGTCCATTGTTGAAACTCCTCCAATTAAAAAGATAAATGTCCAAGGGTGGATGGATTTCACCAATATTTTTTTCAGCCCTTCACAGGCCTGTTACGCTAACAGGCTGTTGGGTGCCAAAAAGTAAGTTGGTGAAAAAAAAAAAAAAAAAAAAAAAAAAAA
>NW_007397548.1:0-917 GCF_000475195.1 Diaphorina citri | reverse complement strand
CTCTCTCTCTCTCTCTCTCTCCCTCCCTCTCTCAAATGAATTGTAAACAACTTGCATCATTCCGGTATATTGGCAGCTTTTTTTACGGGAATGGAATGCTCTTTAACATCTTCTGTGAAGACAAAAATGGACAATGAATTCATGTCGGATGGCAATTAGCAATGTTGTTCTTGTTGACAATGTTGTTTTTGTTGTTATTGTTGACCGGAGTCTAAAAATAAACAATCAGGTTTGTACAGTTTTGTAGAGTTGGTTAAAATGGACAATTTAAAACGGTGCTTCCGATGCCATATGCCAATGACTTCTGGCGCTTTTTAGCCCGTCCTTCCTTTATTATTACGATAGTAATAAAAAAAGGTATAAGGGACGGGCTCTTGTATTTCTACCAGTTCTGCTAGATAAATTTTAAGGAACTAAACTTCCAACCCTGAGCAAGGGGTGGATTTTATCCTCAACAGATAAGGTCCATTCTCGGAACGTTTGGCTTTCTCCTATCCTGTCTTCCTCCCTTCGCTTTCGCGACGATAAGACCTTGGCAGTTACAGTTTCCTCTATCAAACCTCTTGGAAAATACGTTAAACGTCGCGTCAACCAAACAACTACGTTAAATTTCTAACAATAACTTTAAACTTCTACCAAACAATCTGTGAACCCTGGTAGTCTGGTACTTGCATTTCTAGCAACTGTCATGCTGTACCTACCAGTCTCAAAGTTCAAACGGGCATCAGCAGATCAAGTTTTCAGCTCTAATAAGCCCCGTTGACGGTCGCCGCCTTGTCGGGTTGAAATATTGAAGATTTGGACTTTGGAATCCTGGCAGAAAGTTACGTTAGGTCATTTTACCAAGCTATCGAGTTACAACCGAGTTTATTTATAGAAATGGCAAAGAGAAAAAAATGGCTTATCAAGAATGCCAT
>NW_007397547.1:0-917 GCF_000475195.1 Diaphorina citri | reverse complement strand
GGTCTTCCAAGCTAATTTGAGGCACCCTTTCACTATTTTCTCAGTGTCGATCGACGAGGTGAATCTATGGCGTCGAGGTAGTGTGGACGGTTAATGGCCGTTCAACTATGTGTGAACACACCTTAGCGGAGTGATAAGTGAAACAAAATACATATTAAAGAACTTTTCGGGTCTAAAAGTTGAAATTTTCCGTCTCTGTATGGCGATAATTCGGAGATGGTCAGACAAACCGGTCACTGTACTGAATTTTGACTGAAGATGAGAACGGAAGGAGATACAAGAAATGGAAATGGTTGTAAGGAGAGAGGAAGAAAGTACCTACCTAATGAGAAAGAGAGAGAGAGAGAGAGAGAGAGAGAATGAAGAACGAGGTAAGAAAGGAGAAACCGGAGAGAAAGGGAAATGGAGGAAAAAAGTCGCTCCGATAATATATACCTACTTAGGTATTATTTTCTCTTTCCTTTGGCATTTTACTTTTGCCAGAAATATTTCCATTTGATTTTTTTGCTTGTATTGTTTAGAATTTTTCCGATATACGTTACCTGCATTCCTAAAATGAGGACTTACAGACATAAACTATTTTTATGTGAATTAGAAGAGCTTAGGCTCTATTTATTAGATCTAAATTTTGTTCCCTTAGATTAAGACTTTATAGGACATCTAATGTCGCGTGAGAATGTTGAATCCCACCTGTTCTTAGAATTACAATCTTAAAAAAATGAGTCTACAATGAAAATTACATTATTTAACTCTATACAGTTCTGAGGTTTTTACTGTGTGAAATCTTCTCTTCAAAACGCCTTTTCTTTTGAGGGTTACCACATTTCCCGAGACAATGAAGATTACGGAATAATTGGATTTTCTGTTTTCCGAAATACTTTGGAATCCCGGCTATATGACAAAAGCGCTAACAATGG
>NW_007397546.1:0-917 GCF_000475195.1 Diaphorina citri | reverse complement strand
AATATGTATCAATGTCAACTTTAACTTACCATTCATCAGTGCTGAAGTTCTTAATGTAAGCATAGTAGTGACCGCCAGACGCGGATCCCGAGTGAATCATAATAGAGAACAGTTCGTATACATAGGGGCCCTTGGCGTTCATAGAGGGGTCTTTAGTGGCGGAGGTTGAGGGGGGTTCCGGGTGACTAATATCGATACCTTCGTCCACATCCTGAAAGCAAATCAGAGAAAGAATAAATAGTTGGCCTTGGAACATTATCTGGAGGTTGGTGGTTCGAGTCCAAGTCATGTTCTAAAATTTAGCTTGGTGTAGTAATTGTCTAGACAAATCCTACCTACCACATAAGAATGAGAGAGAAAAGGAGAGAGAAAGATAGGGAGAGAGGGGGGAGAAAGAGAGAGTAAGAGAGAGAGAGGGGGGGAGTGAGAGAGAGAAAGAGAGGGGGAGTGAGAGAGAAAGGGAGGGAAAGTGAGAGACAGAAAGAGAGGGAGAGAGAGGAAGAGGGAGAGGGAGAGAGAGAGAGAGAGAGAGAGAGGAGAGAGAGAGAGAATATCTGAAACACACTATTTACAATATGTATACTATACAGATACATCAAAGGTAAAGAAAAGATATTTATCTACATACGTATTGAAAATTTGAAACATACTTGTAGAGGCACTGAGGACGGAGATAGAAAGAGAGAACATCAGGGAAAGACAGAGAGGAAAAGAGAAAGGAGAGAGAGAGAGGGGGGGGAATTTCGTATGCCAAATTGAGTATCGTCCAAAAAAGATGTAAACAAGAGAGACGGAGGACGAGAGGCAACCATTTCTTTCTCACTCATATCTGCACAATATCACACCCATCAAGATACTCAAGTAAAAAACTCTAATTCACCCATTCACAGAAGCTTCAACAATGAGCTATAGATAGA
>NW_007397545.1:0-917 GCF_000475195.1 Diaphorina citri | reverse complement strand
ACATCATGCAATATCGAACTCGGAAAAAATAGTCTTGTCTTGATAAGTGTTTACAACCAGCCTATTTTATTCCAGTAGATCTGTACTCTGTAAAACGAAATCAAGCCAGTTGAAAATTTATGACAGTAAAAAGAATAAGTTATGGGAGTTTAAAGAAATCAACTATGCAGTTAAAAGGAATAAAAACGTTTGTGTGACAGAGTTGAAACTTACCAGACACACAGAACCAAATGGTCTCATCACACACAAATGCCGCCATTGCAATCAGTAATTTACGTCTTAAATCAGTAATTCCAGTACAATGAATCACAGATAATCGCCAGCTTATCTCTCTATCCCTACCCACTTAAATAACTTAAACAATTTGATTAGAGAAATTCAAACTCTGATAAGATAAAAGATAAGAACCTGGAAAATGGGAAAACGTACCAAACTACCAAACTCACTGAAGTGAAGTTAGCAACTCTGAAATCACGGCAACTGAAATGAAGCTAGCAAAAGACGGCAAAGAAACAGATATTAAGGGCCTTTCGCACGATGCTGATTTTTTGCTTCCTCACGTGTGATATCTGATGTAGTGCAGCATGACTAAACAAGCACAACACTTTTTCAATTCTGTTATACCTGGCCTGGACCACGTTTCATAAGAAACTTCTTGCATGTCAAAAAAAAAAAAATAATAAAAATAACGAAATATTAACTCAAAAAGCCTTCCATTATATTTTGATTGTGAATCACGTCCCAAATATTTTAATATAGGTACCTAATTATACTTGGTCTGATGATGAGAATCTGAGTATTCTCAAAAGCTCACCAAATATTTTGTTGATAGTCGAATATCAATTATTGTCTTTTTAATTTTCAATTTTTAAATATTTTAATCTTATAATGTAAAGATACATCCTATTGTGTCATTG
>NW_007397544.1:0-917 GCF_000475195.1 Diaphorina citri | reverse complement strand
TTTCGACCTACTATACGTACGTATTTCCTGTGTTATTTCAAGTCTCTTCGACAAGACAGACAAAAAATAGACAGCATTCTTGCGTATTAGTAACAGTTGTCTTCGAAACGGAAACAGTACAAACGTACCCACTTCTTTGTTCCAGGCATCATAATGAACTTGTTAAGATTTTAGTTCTCCAAAGAAACAAAAAAATACAAGACAATGTGGGAGACAGGTTTCGTTTGTCTCTTAATTTAGAAACAATTGACACGTAGGTACAGGGAAAGAGAGGTGGGGGGAGGAAGAGAGGGAGAGGAGAGAGAGGGAGGGAGAGAGAGAAAAAAACAAAAACAAAATCATTTCGAGAATTGGACAAAGTATAGGGGAAGTCCGGGCAAAGTAGTACTTGGTTTGACTCCAAAACATTCTGTCCAAAGATGTAGCCGCAAGCTTTAGAGTACACATGCTAGCAACATGACTGTCAAACTTAGACCAACCATAAGTGTGTACAAAGTTACAAACCAACTCCATGGGAGAGGATGGAGGGGCTTTCAATCTACCTTATTTAAAATCTGACCCATGAGTACACTTAATGACATATCAGATACCTATCAGTGATAGATAGGTAATAGAGGTACATATCTAAATAAAGTGGTAGGTAACAACATGACTGTCAAACTTAGACCAACCATAAGTGTGTACAAAGTTACAAACCAACTCCATGGGAGAGGATGGAGAGCTTTCAATCTACCTTATTTAAAATCTGACCCATGAGTACACTTAATGACATATCAGATACTCAGTGATAGGTAGGTAATAGAGGTACATATCTAAATAAAGTGGTATAGGTAACATAGGGATAAATCATACTCACATAAATTACAGACATCACAGGTAATTACATCAACTCATCACTAATTACCGTACCTTGTAAA
>NW_007397543.1:0-917 GCF_000475195.1 Diaphorina citri | reverse complement strand
AATTGAACTAATGTTGCGGCGTATCTTGACACAGCAGAAAACACAGGCGTGGGTATTGATATCTACAGTTGTAGTGTTGAGAAACAGATAGGGTAGTGGTGTTGTCAAATAGGAAAATGGTGTGAAATGCCAAAAGATAACATTTAAAATTGACTTCTAATTAGCAGAGAATGCAGAGATTCGATACCGGATTAACACACCAAAAACCCGTGATTTAACCTAATTAATTTAGCTTACAAGTACAACAAGAATATGGAATACTTCAACCTAAAATTCTTCTCAAAACGGGGACTCTAATGAAAGAATCGACCTGAGAAAACATGGCCATACCCATTAAATTGTCCTGAAAGCAAAACCTGGGGAAAAAGCGCAGAATAGATAAAAACAAAACAAATTGCTATGCATCTGAGCTGTCATATTGTGTGTCTGCATGACTTATGACAGCCATTAGGATGAAGCCTAACATGAGCCTTAGCTAGGAGACGCCTGACAGAACGGAAGAGGGAGGAAATGTAACAAGTTTTGTAATATATCTGCTACTGATAGAGGTGTGAGAGGAATTCAAAACAGCTTCTCAATTTGCGAGGCTGAGTGCACCCTGAAATAGCAGGCCTTTGGAAGTCCGTTCCTGATATGCAAAAATAGATACCTACATGTTGTAGATAGTTTACAAGCTACAAGTGAAATAACTACATACATATTAGGATATGACAACAAACTACCCTTAGTAAAGTTACAAGATTTTTCATATACATCGGAGGAAGGGCACTAAGTAATTCAACTCATGTATTGTATTCGGTTTTGTTGCAGGCGCTGCTAGCTATGTTCCTTACACATACGCCACTCTACCTCAGACAGGTCTTCAAACTTCTGCCGCCACAACAGCCGCTGCTGCGTTCACAGGTCTAAGTCCTTAT
>NW_007397542.1:0-917 GCF_000475195.1 Diaphorina citri | reverse complement strand
CTAAGTACCTACGAACTGCAGTCTGCGCTCTGCGGTGTTTAAATCGTAGAGATTGGTAGACACAAATATTCGTAATATAGGTACCTACTTAAGTGTAGGTAATAGGCATCTCCAGACAAAAATATTTCTGATAGGGAATACCCTATTAGAATCAGACTGATTCAAACACAGATGTTCCTTCCAACAGTTATAACGTACTTAACTACTATCCAGGTAATACCTACCTATATGCCCATCTAATAACTAAATAATAATTATGTACATAATTATGTACATTATTATTATTTGAACCTGTCTAAGTCAGGCCCGTCTAAATGGGAAACCTGGATAAACGGGGGGAAAATCGTGGGCCCCCTTCATTACTTTCTATATAATTATAATATTGTAGGTAATTGGGAAACACTTTTGTACTTGTGAAAGCTGGATGAGAGGGGAAGATAGCCGGTCCCTTGGATTCCCAGTTAGACAGTTTAGACTGTAATATCATCATCAAATCTGAAGTCGTTCCAGAAATGGATTTATAGGAACTTAATTAGAATAGAATAGAATAAGTAGGTAGATAATTAGATAAATTACCTTCTCTCCTGATGACTTCATCTTATCTTGTCTTGAGTCCTCATCTCTACAAAGCTAGACCCTAAAGGGAATTGCTATACTAATACTGACCTTGATATTGTACATCAGTAGGTAGAGGTTTTAGACTGTCAGTTTAGAATAGAATCGTCTTATTATGCTAACAGTATCATAATGAAGAAGGAAGAAGGTAATAGGAATAGGTACCTATCTGCCTATCTCGTTTTCCATAGAAAAGGTTAATGTTATGGATGAAAAAAAAGTGGCCCAACTTTTGGCAAATTTCCAAATTTGTGTGTCACACGAAGTTTCTTTGCTAGGAAACAGACACGTTATGGTACCTA
>NW_007397541.1:0-917 GCF_000475195.1 Diaphorina citri | reverse complement strand
GTAAGTTGAGCCCTTTTCTAACAAAAATCATTAGCTATGAGCAATTCATTTGATTTGATTATTCATGTATCTCTGCCACTTATTTTTTACTCCCAACTGACTGTTGTTATACAGCCCACCCCCACGGCCCCCAAATCTAATCAACTAAAAAGCATCTATTTTGCATTTCAAATTGGTTTTCTAGAGGCATTTTACATTTTGCATTTCAAATTGGTTTTCAAAAGCATTTTGCACATCTCTGCTAACAATAATCATTAGCTATGAGCAATTCATTTGATTTGATTATTCATCTATCTCTGCCACTTATTTTTTACTCCCAACTGACTGTTGTTATACAGCCCACCCCCACAGCCCCCAAATCTAATCAACTAAAAAGCATCTGAAAATTTGATATTCTTCTATTTATCTCTCCTTTCAGACCTCAAATGTCATCCGCCCTGTTCTTCCAGTACAATACACAGCTAGGCCCACCTTATCATGTCCTAGTGGATACTAACTTTGTCAATTTCTCTATCAAAAACAAACTGGACATATTTCAAAGCATGATGGACTGTTTATATGCCAAATGTAAGTACAATCAAAAAGAGTAGCTCTGTGCACAATAGGCACATCTAGGTCTGATATAAATCCAAAACTTACCGTGATCAAGTATCTAAGTATAGAAAGTGTACCCTAGAACAAATTTCATTAGTTCATTACCTACTAAAGCTTGAATATTGATCATTGCTGTCTGCCCAAACAAAATGTTGGAGATCTAGGGTACTTAAAATGATCTAAGAGAAATCTCCAACATTTAGCAACAAAGAGTTTGTTATGTTGATATATTATGTAGGTTGTACATAGTGTCATTGAAAAACAAATTGTGTGTTTTTATTCCAGGTATTCCTTACATTACTGACTGTGTATTGGGTGAAATT
>NW_007397540.1:0-917 GCF_000475195.1 Diaphorina citri | reverse complement strand
ATCAAACCATCAATAATGAAGCATTCAAGTCAATCATTAACCCTGAAGTGCAGAACTCGGAAGTTAATGATGAAAATATTGACACCGTGGATACTAATATTTACAAAATTAGATATGAAGAAATGAATAAATTGAAAGACTCGCTAATTGAAAAAATACTTGAAAAGGAAAGAGTCATACTCAGGCAAGAAAATGAAATTAAAGAGCTCAAGACAAAAGCTGCAATTTTAGAAAAAACGAATATGGAACAATCAAATTCGACACAAATCGAATCACTGTTAGCAGAATTGGAGCATGTGTCTAATGTATCAAAACAACTGATGACAACCATATCAACACTGGAAGCAGGATGGGAAGTTGACAAGAAGGAGCTTGACAGGTTGAAGAAGAAATCAAAAGACAATGAAACATTGTCATTGAGGCCAGAGGACCTAAGTCAACCAATTTCGACACCTCATTTACAACCCCAGCAGTGTAAGGCCGGACCTAGCCGTATACAACTCACTATCATAGGTGACAGTCACGTGAGGAGCATGGACACTGTTCTGGCATCCAAACTTCCAGCACAATATGATGTGAAATCCTATTTCAAACCAGGTTCCAAAGTGGCTGAATTGAATGACATTAGAACAAGGAGTCACAATCATCAGGACATAATCATACTTTTCAGTGGTACAAATGACATCTCTAAAACGTCTATGAAGTCAATCAAAGAATCATTTGTAAAGATGATTGATAAAAACAAACATTGTGAGATAGGGGTTGTTCTAGTTCCACTAAGGAAAAATACTTGCAATATTAACACACACATCAAAGATTTTAATGCTCAATTGGTTCATTTCTTTAAAGACAAGCCTGTTTTTATTATAGATCCAACCAAGATATTAAACACTAATGACTATAGCAATGACAATTTA
>NW_007397539.1:0-917 GCF_000475195.1 Diaphorina citri | reverse complement strand
TTTATCATCCTCTTTCCAGAAGAATGAATGTATTAGTGAAAGTTATATTCAATGTCTAACTTTTTTCCTTCTTCTCCTCCTCCCCCTTCTCTTCCCCCTCCTCGTCTTCCTTTTCTTCCTCCTTCTCCTCTTCCTCCTCCTTCTCATCCTCCTTCTCCTCCCTCCTTCCTTTCCCTCTCCTCGTCTTCCTTCTCCATCTCCTCTTTCTCCTCCTCCTTTCCAGGAAAGTATTGGTACCTGAAAATGTTTCTTGCCATCAGCACATCGCAGACTTTTTGTAAACTTGCTGCAAAGATAGTAAAAAAAATATGTACATGTGTAGATACATACGTAGATTATGAAGTAACAAGGTAGGTATGTACTGATACATGAGAAGGTATACCTGGCTGTAGGTATAAGTACCTACATAATGTCAACCTATATAATAATAATAATTATCAAAAGCAATAATTGCTTCTGATAATTATTATTCCAGCCTAGTTACGTATTAGGTGGAAGGACGGACTTCATTCTACCTACATATACAGATAAAGTTCGTTTCGGAGATTCCAGCCCGGGGCGGATTTTATCCTGAACGAATATAATGTTCATTCTCGGAACGACTGGCTTTCTCCTATCCTGGCTTTCTTATCTCTTCATTTTCAAGACGATAGGACCTCCGTTGTCACAGTTCCCTCTATCAAACCTTCCAAAACGATCAATACCTAAAAAATATCTACTGGTATAAGTTAGGGCCATTGGTTTTATAAACGTCCTATGTTACTGGTTAGATCTTCTGTGACCTTCCCTTTAGTTATTTAGAAGATACCTACTCATGAAGGCCAGGGTTCTTTCAGGACTGACTTCTTTAGGTGTTATGATAAATTCTAGATTATCTATTAATGGTGTTGTGTGCTTTTCTGTTTCCAGATGTTCGA
>NW_007397538.1:0-917 GCF_000475195.1 Diaphorina citri | reverse complement strand
AATCCCCTATTTTTAACGAAGATAAAGATTTCGTAAACAAAGACAGACCAGTTGGAATTAAATCCCCTATTATTAACGGAGATAAAGATTTCGTAAACAAAGACAGACTAGTTGGAATTAAGTCCCCTATTTTTAACGAAGATAACGATTTCGTAAGCAAAGACAAACCAGTTGAAATTAAATCCCCTATTTTTAACGAAGATAAAAATTTCGTAAGCAAAGATAGAAAAATAGGAATGAAATCTCCTATTATTGAGGAGGATAATCAGGAACATGCTGAACTTAAATTCCCTATTCTTAGTGTGGATACAGACTTGACAAGTGCGGGTGGTGACGATATAAACTCGCAATCTCCTATTTCTCAAGCAGCAGTCAATGTTACACCAGTAACAACATTCTCTATATCGACACCTGAATCTTCTACTACGGCATCAACAACAATATCAATTCCATCCAAACCCACAACGATAGGGATACCATACGAACCAACAAGATATTCATCGACGACGGAATCATCCACAACCGAATCTACAGTAGCTCCAATGACGACTGTGGAATCACAAAGAAAACCCATGACAATTGAATCAACAACACTTTCATTGCCGATCGTCAAATCTCCAACCACGATTGCTCCGGAAACTTTGACGACAACACCTACATTATTAACAACTACTACGAGTACAACCGAATCAAAAACCCCACAAGAACCAACAAAAACTCCAATAGCAAGGCCTTCTAAACCGTCAGCTATAAGTGCACTTCTGCTGCCTCCAAAACTGAGTAAATCTAAAACCAAATTCCCAAGTAAAAAACATCACCTATCATCAACGAGTACAAAAGTAAAAGAACTGACAACTACTTCAACCTCAATGATCGAAGCTACAACTAGTTCTATCCCAACTAAAGAAACCACAATA
>NW_007397537.1:0-917 GCF_000475195.1 Diaphorina citri | reverse complement strand
AGGAACTGAAAATAAGTCGGATCGTGGGAGAGCTTGGATCGTGGGTTTTAAGCCGATCAACCTTAGGGCCTCAAATGCAAAGATAAAAGGATACAAACAGGAAAGAGTGAAAAGAATATTTTCTTCTTTTATAGATATTTAAAGAAAAGTGTAGGTGGGCCATCAGGGCCCTTTTAGCAAATCCCACAAGGCCCTCAAGGTGCATATAAAAAGTTTCAAGTTCTGCTTTATTTTCCGGGTCCACGCTATGAAATCCAAAGTGATCCTGTTGGATGATTAAAATCTTAAGCAATGTCTTAGTTTAACTTTAAGCTTTACACTAAGATTAACCAAGAAGATTTAACTTCCCCAACAACATCGATGGTTGGATCATTGTTGGCCTTACGATATAATGTACGAAATAAGGCCAACAATTACCCAACCAAAAAAATGTTGGTATTAGGGTTTTATGGCAATATATAATTAGGTTTCACTTAAACGTGAGGACCCGGGGAAATAAAAGACCAGTTCTACCTGTAATGATTAAGAAAACAGCCTTAGATCTGCCCTGACCTTCTTCCCACATTATAAAAAGCTCAATTTATTTTCATCCGAAGTACATACTTACTTCTAAAGAGGAGAGAAGATCGTCTTCTACGCTGTTTTGATGTGACGTAATGATTATTTCTCAGAATTGGTTCCCTTTATCTCTCCCTCTTTCCTTTCTCTCCCTCTCCCTTCCCCCCTCTATGTCCCTCCTCTGAGAGAAATCATCTCTCTTCCTCCCTTCCTCTTTCCTTTTCTCACCCTCCTCGCCTCCTAATTATTCATTCTCCCATTTATCTTTCTACTTTCCTTCTCTCCCGACTTCCCTACTTATAGTTCCTTCTCCCATCTCTTCTTCTTTTTTCTTGACCACTTTTCCTCCCCCCCCCCTC
>NW_007397536.1:0-917 GCF_000475195.1 Diaphorina citri | reverse complement strand
CAGTACTGGTGACGCGTTGGGAATAAAATCGGCCATGGTGGATATCGAACCCTCCGAGCTAACTAGAGTGGCTTAAGGAAATCTTTAGTCCTGTTCGATTTCAATTCTGTACCTAAACCAGCCACTCATTATCAGGTAGACCTGACAGGTACACCTGATAGTGAGGTGCTGGCCTAAAGTAGGTAAAGGTATCTCGTGTGCTGTTCACACCCAGGTTTTTATTTTTAGTTTCACGAGATAATTATAACTTCTACCTCATTGCGAAGAGCGTGCATGTAAATGTATTAAATAGGGACTGTGGGAGTGTATTAAATGGGGACTGGGAGTGTATTAAATGGGGACGGGGACTGTATTAAATGGGGACGGGGACTGTATTAAATAGGGACTGGGGCTGTATTAAATGGGGACTGAGATTGTATTAAATGGGGACTAGGATTGTATTAAATGGGGACTGGGAATGTATGAAATGGGGACTGGGACTATATTAGTTTTGTGTAACAGGACATTCGAGAAGGAGCGAATGAGTGAGAGGAAGAGACTGAAGAGAGAGTGAAGAGAGAAAGAGAGGGCGAGAGAGAGAAAGAGAGGAAGGAAGGAAATAAAATTGATTTGAAAATTTTACTTCATTTTTACAACATTGAAATTGAACATAAAAGTGAGATGGAGAAAGAGAGGTAGGGAATGGGGGGAGCGAGAGAGGGAGGGAGAGAGAGAAGGAGGGAGCGAGACTTTGATATTAATATAAATTTATTCTAGGAAAATAGAGCCATAACTTTTCAATAGATATTTTGAGGTAGGTACTCACCTACGCTACGTCTGTGTAGGTAAAAGGTTGTCAGTCTCTCTGTCCATTAATTTTCTCTCTTTCTCTCTCTCTCCCTCCCTCCCACTCTCTCTCTTTTTCTTTCTCTTTCTCT
>NW_007397535.1:0-917 GCF_000475195.1 Diaphorina citri | reverse complement strand
AGCTTCGAAGTTTGTGATATTTGGAGATGGTTTGTTTGGTCGTGTATGTCACTAAACAGTTGAGGGAGCTGAGCACTTGGAATGCGTACGGAAAACACGGATATATCATTTTCCTTTGGGTTATTTAAGTGGTGAATTTGAAACTGTTTGAAAATGATTTAAAAGTGGAAATAAAAAAGAAGATTTTATTCCAAACTCGATATTTGCTGAAGTAATATGTTCTGCATGCCACCAGCCACACTCCATTTGTTCTATTTTGACGATACCTGTGTCTAATAACTTACTATAAGTAGGTAAAGCATCAACCAACAAGTTGGGCCCGTCCCTCCGGGAATTTTAAAAACTTTTGAAATATTGAAATGAACAAGCTGGGTCCGTCCCTCCGGGATTTTTTTAGCCCGTAGTTTATTCGATCGTGATTAGAGAGGATCAGTACCTATGTACCTACCTAATTTGTTTGATATTCAGTTTATTATCATTCTTGATTTGATTTTTTTATTTTACTTTCATGTAATGATTTAAAATCAAGACTAGAGCCCGTTCTCCCTTTATTCCCAATATAAGGTTTAAGTCACCCATCCATTTATTCAAATCAAGACTACTTAGAGCCCGTTCTCCCTTTATTTCCAATATAATGTTTAAGTCACCCATCCATTTATTGGCCTTTCTCGGCGTAGCTTAACATAGGTGACGCTAAAACCGGTCTTAAATGATCGACTGAAGTGTTATCTAAAACTTTCTCGCTTTGAGTTCATAGGTCGTCGCGACAAATTTCAAGATCAGAGCTCATTTATGTGAGAAAATGTAAAAAAAATCCCCCAAAAACCAGTTTTTTTGGGTTTTTGGCTTTATTGTTTTCTGGACAAAATTTGCACCACCATTTTCGTGTTCCTGGTAAAAAGACCTTTAATTTGATA
>NW_007397534.1:0-917 GCF_000475195.1 Diaphorina citri | reverse complement strand
AATTAGATCAAACTTTATTTACATAATGATGGTAACATAATGTACATAGATATAATTTAAAAAAAAAAAAATAAAGTTTGATCAAGGGTGGGGTTAATGCCTATGGCATTCTCTACCAAACTAGCCAACTACTAGTGGCGAATTAGATAATATCACGGGCATTTGTATATCTGATAGGTGAGCCCCAATCCCAATTCGAACAGCCTCCACTGAACTGTTCCCTCTAACATGGGTAACATCATAATGCATCTTATTCTGCCAGCTACTTATCTTTATAAAGCGGTAAAAAAAATTGAAACTACCCCCGCGGGCCAAGTTGTGATGCATAGCATCCTGAAATAAAAACCGAAACAAGTAATAAAGCAGGAAAAATAATAAAGAAAATAAAGATTGATAAAGCAGGGGAAATAAATTGAAAATAAAGATTGATAAAGAAGGGAATAGGAGATAAAGAAACGGAACGTTAATTTTAATTTGTGACCAGGTTGGTAAATAATAATGCGTCGAGACCAAGAGAAAATGGAGAATTTGGAAAATTGAGACATTCAGTAACGGAGGTGTTACACTCCATTTGCCGGCAAGCTATCCGCCTACTCAAAGTACCCTCAGTCAGCCAGTGTCGGGATGGGAAAAGCCGGGACGCGATTGCCCAAATGGTCACCCGTCCGGATACTAACCACGCCCAACGTTGCTTAACTTCAATGATTCACGGGGAAATGGTACATTCAACGTGCTATCGCCTACTAACACATGTCCCACTGTTGACAATTTGTTCCTGTGGGACAAACAAAAGACCCATGTGGGCACAATAAAAATACCTTCGAAAAATCCTGACACATAAAAAAATCTGGTGTGAACATCACACGACCTTCCTTATCCTATTGAATGATGCTTATTTGAGTGTTCTTTTACCCTAA
>NW_007397533.1:0-918 GCF_000475195.1 Diaphorina citri | reverse complement strand
ATATAAATATAAGGTGGTACGTAAAAATCTCTGAAAATTTCAAGTGGTACGTGTTTACTAAAAGGTTGAGAACCCCTGTTCTAGACATATTATTACAACATATTACATGGACTCGTACATATTATTTATTAAAACTCGAGTCACATACATCAGTTTTATAAACAAGTGGCTCTAGAAGTTTATAATCTTGAACTTTTAAAATGCTAATAAATATACCAATATGAATGAAATTCTGCAAAACAAAAGGGAATAGCTCCTCAAATATTGGGTCCAAGCGGGCCTTATTTTGGTATTGGTATAAGAAATAAGAAGGGCCATTGGCTATTTAAGCCCTATATCACTGCGACCTGATTAAATCTTTTGTGACTAAACCGGGCCTTCGGGGGTCCTTTTTTCCTTCCCATTAACACCTAATACCTCACTGAACCCCTGGTTTTACATCTCCCATGTAATGTCCCAAATCAGTAACCCATGACCCTTACTCACTTGTTTCACGTATGGATCAAAAATAAAAACCCCCAGCCCCCTTTTGTCAATGGGATGCCCCCCTTTCCAATGTTCATATTTAACCCTACAAATGGGACGGTATTTAACCCTAAAATAAATGGGACGTGTGCAAGGGGTCACAGCATATTCGTACATGGGACACACGAGCCAGAGGGTTTTTGTTTTCAAATGGGAGGGGAGAAGGGGTTAAGGGGGTTGAAGATTGACCTCAACACATCTCTAACATCTTAAAAAGTTGTGGGGGAGGCTCCACTTTACCTACCTCAGAATGCTCTTCGAACACACAAGGACCTTAGGCACTAGGTATTATTTTGTATTTAATTTTGCAAGGCAAATAAAAGGGTGCAAAATCACTTGCCTTTCTTCCTAAGGATTACAACTCAACAGCATTTTGCGGGATCTTAGGACGAC
>NW_007397532.1:0-918 GCF_000475195.1 Diaphorina citri | reverse complement strand
GGATAATGGCAATATACAGGATTCAACGTGCAAACTGGTAACGGGGCTAGATCTTAGTGCACCGGTGGCAATTCGGATGCCAGCATTGTGGACGGGGTTCAATTTTTTGAGGATATAATCTTTAGCCGAGCCGTAGATTACACACCCATAATCAAAAATAGGTAACACATAAGATTTATAAAAAGTAATGAGGTTATCTCGTCCGACGCCATACCTTTTGTTGCTCACCATTTTTAAAGCGTTTAGAGCCGCCAGTGCTCGATTCTTTAGGTAGTTGACGTGAAGTGACCAATTTAGTTTGGAGTCCCAGAATAGACCAAGAAATTTAACTTTGCTGACGAAGTTGAGCTGAACTCCGTTATAGAACAGGGGTGGACAAGCAGGGTTTCGGCATCGGGTGAAATTGATACAAGCTGACTTGCTGGGGTCGGTAGAAAAAATGAGCCCATTTTTCTTTGACCATTCAAGGACTCCATTTAAAGTATTTTGGATGCGGGATCTTAAGGTTTCTATATCTTTGCCTCTGGCGATAATCAGAAAATCGTCTATGAACAACAGCCGCCGCAGCGGTATCTTAACGACATCTAGGAGATCATTAATAAACACAATGAACAGCAACGGACTAAGGGACGACCCTTGAACTATCCCGTTCTGTAGGGGGAAACTAGTAGAAACTGAGCCATTACATTTGACTTTAATAGTTCGGTTATAGAGAAAGTTACAAAGGTATTGAAGCATATAACCATTTATGCCGCCTCTGGCGATAATCAGAAAATCGTCTATGAACAACAGCCGCCGCAGCGGTATCTTAACGACATCTAGGAGATCATTAATAAACATTTGGGACGACCCTTGAACTATCCCGTTCTGTAGGGGAAAACTAGTAGAAACTGAGCCATTACATTTGACTTTAATAGT
>NW_007397531.1:0-918 GCF_000475195.1 Diaphorina citri | reverse complement strand
CAATCAGGTTGCTTTACCCAAGAGTAAAACTTAAACCAAGTTTAAACGCTGTGGTCCTGGCGATTAAAACAATTAACAAATAGGACAGACAAATATCGGATTTAACGGTACTAATAGTATCGATAATAACAATAACAAAAAAAGAAGAGCTTTGAAAAGCCCTAAAACTGTCCATTTGAGATTCCAAAGTTTCTGATGCTAACAAAACTTATGGCCGCAGCAAATAAGGCAAGTCTAACGATTCAACCCGAAATCTCACAATTTAAACCGGAAACTCACGATTCAACTCGAAGACTAACGACTTAAGTCGGAAACACACGAATCAAGCCGAGTTAACCCGAGTCTTACTGAATGGTCTGTATCTCGCTCAGTTCATACCGAATCTCCGTTTGTTCTTCGTCAAGCCGAAGTCTAACGATTCAACACGGAAACACGATTTATAACGAAGTCTCATCACTTTAAACCGGAAACACACGAACCAACCCGAGTTCACCCGAGTCTTACTGTATGGTCTGTAACACGCTCAGTTCATACCCAATCTCGGTTCGTTGTTTGACGACCCGAAGTTTAACGATTTAAATTGAAGACTCACGATTCAAGCCGGAAACTCACGATTCAAGCGGAGATTTACACTGACCGGAAATTAACAAGTTCACCCGAAGACTGACTTCTTCTACTGTATGGTCTGTATCTCACTCAGTTCATACCCAATCTCGGTGCGTTATTCGTCGAGCACCACGCATATCGTCTAGTGTAGGTTCTCGGGGATCATACCGAAGACTCACGATTGAAGTCGGAAACACACGAATCAATCCGAGTTAGCCCGAGTCTTACTGTATAGTCTGTATCTCGCTCAGTTCATACCCAATCTCGGTTCGTTGTTCGTCGAGCACGACGCATATCGTCTTGTGCACGTTC
>NW_007397530.1:0-918 GCF_000475195.1 Diaphorina citri | reverse complement strand
CCACAGTTAGAGTTTTATCGGATATAACACTCCAACTGGTGGAGCTGGTTAGGCATTAGATTCATAACCGAGGGGGCTGTGGTTCGAATGCCAACAGAGACATGAAACATTTAGTTGTCAGGGGAAGATCATTTATGGAGTAGCTAAAGAAAGAATCATTAGCTAAAACAGAAGACTGATTTGAGAAACAAGCAGGAGTCTACTCATACATAACGACATAACCTCTAAAAAATACCTATTTATTAGAAATATCTACAATAATCTACATTATAATTTTGCGTTTGGAATTTCGCGAACGAAAATTTCACTCTCATTAAAATAAAATCATTAATAAAGAAAGAAATAATTGACTCAATATAATTTTAATTTTCAAATCAATACTTTGGTGTATGTGGTACCAAATTTTCTCTTTATTGTTTGTGAAAGTTCACAATCAGCAATCAATAGGTACAGGTGAAAATACAAACATGAAGAAATATTTTTTATTGATTATTTTTTGATCGTTAAAAATAAAAAATAATAATAATCATTTACTGATTATTCTGATTAACTTCCACATAGACAGACAGATCAATAAATCAGAAAGAGACATACAGACAAAAGGGGAAAAAAATCTTTATAGAAGCAGACGGACAGAACAACAGACATCGGTAAGTTTCCGTCCAAAGATTTTCGTCAAAATCCGAAAGAAATTCCTCCTAAAAACAGACGGACAGCCCAGCAAACATACATTAGGTAGAATTACGGAGTCTTCAGCGAGTTTCCCCAAAGTCGCAAAAAGATTCCTCATAAGAAACTCCCGGACAGACAGAACACCAGACAAAAAACTCATCCGCAAGCTTCGCAAAACTATACATGACTGAGTCTACATGGTTGCCAAGTTAAAATAAACACCGGGTCATTTAGTATTTTGGCTAC
>NW_007397529.1:0-918 GCF_000475195.1 Diaphorina citri | reverse complement strand
ATGTTAGACAAGGGTAAGATTGAGGGTGTAGATACAAAGGTAAGAGAGGGTAGCGGCAGTGAGCAGACGCATGAACACCTCCTGGTATGCGGCCAAATGGAGACGACATGCACTCACGCAGATCTCCTTGCGGCAAATGATAGGGCAATTTACGTCTCAAACCTCTGGGGAAGAAAGATTTGATGAGAAAGAAGAGGACACGCAAAGTGAGTGAGTGAGTAAGTAAGTAAGTAAGTAAGTAAGTAAGTAAGTAAGTAAGTAAGTAAGTAAGTAAATAAGTGTGATACTTCCGCCCATTCCTCTTCTAATTTTGATGACACTTCTGATAATGATGATGATGACATTGATGACGATGGTGATTGAAAGTGATAATGATGAAATTGGCTTCCAACTCTGGAAGTCCTCTTTAGACACGTCATGTTAAGCGCACTCGAGGGACCACTATAATTCGTGCGGTGACGGCAAATGGATTTATTGTTTTCCTTACAATTTTATAGTTCTTCACCTCCTCCCCTTCTTCTTATTCTTGTTTTCCTTTTCCTCCTACTCCTCGAATTTTTCTTTCTCTTTTTAGTCCGTCCTTCCTTTATTATTACGATAGTAATAAAAAGGTATAGGGACGGGCTATTGTATTCGCTTCGGTGTCTGTCTGTCAGTAGTGTCAGTCTGACCCCATAGAAGGACTTATCAAAACCTAGTCGACCTATATATCGTCACCTGTGTTAAGCTACGCCGAGAAAGGCCGATAAATGGATGGGTGACTTAAACATTATATTGGGAATAAAAGGAGAACGAGCTCTACTCTTGATTTTACATGAAAGTCAAATCAAAAAATCAAATTAATAATAATAAACTGAATATTAAACAAATTAGGTAGGTACATAGGTACTGATTTTCTCTAATCACGATCGAATAAAC
>NW_007397528.1:0-918 GCF_000475195.1 Diaphorina citri | reverse complement strand
CATTAAATCTGCGCTCTGTAAAATCTTAATTACCTACACATAAAAAAGAACAAAATAGCTAGCCGAGTTAGCTTGGTTGGTAACGCGTCTGCCTTGTAAGCGCTAGGCCGCGGATTCGATTCCCGCCCGGGGCGGATTTTATCCTGAAAGGATAATGTTCGTTCCCGGTTCCCGGAACGACTGGCTTTCTCCTATCGAAATCTATTACAGTTCACACTGTCAAACCTCTTGAGGAAAGAAGAAAAAAAAAAAGATCTCCTAGAAATTCAACAACTCCTGACTCCAAACTTTCTGTTTTCTCTTTCAGTGATATTGATGACGTCACGTCGGATATTCTGCATTTAGATATTTGGTAAGTAACTAGAATAGAATCTGATAGAATAATAATAATAGGCCTTATTTATACTGCTCGCATAGGACTGAAAAGTCCCTTTACTCCAGCAGATAGTAATAGTGCTTATTTATACTGCTCGCATAGGACTGAAAAGTCCCTTTACTCCAGCAGTAGGCTACTACTATTATTGTGGTCAAATTCTCAAATTATATTGAGGATAAAATTCCATACCTCGGCTGGAATTGAACCCACGCCCTCCTGTTTACCAGGCGAGCGCCTTGACCACTACACCACCGAGGCAGGTAAAGAATAGAATAGAATATGACTATAGAATAGAATAGAATAGAATGGAATAGAATAAGTGAACACCTTGCTGTGGAGTCAGCAGAAATGAGTTGCATTCAAATCTTATTTCAATTGGAAAGGGTTCAAAAAGTTGCCTTATGGCGACCTCTGACCTCTGCAGTAATGCGTCCGGGAAATGTTTTTTGCATGTCATGCAGATTTTCAGAGTCGTTCTCTACCACCTAACTCTTAGACCAGCCACTCACTTTCAGGTAGACCTGACGACAGGTACACCTGAT
>NW_007397527.1:0-918 GCF_000475195.1 Diaphorina citri | reverse complement strand
CTGGAATCTAGACTTTTGTTGTCAAAACTGTGCCTGGTTGGATTCACCTGATGTAGAATAATTTTACTTTCTATTACCCTATGTATAGGAAACTTGTACGAGGTAATGAAACAATTTTTTTAATTAATGGCTTTTTCGAAAGTACAACTTGAGCATCCGTTTTGGATTTTCCTGAAATTTTAATCGAGTCGATCTACCTAGTCCCCGCCGAAGACATAATTACTCGTTGATTTCGACTAAAAAATGGTCGTTTATTAACCGGCTTACCTATTGGTTACAATCTCAGACATCATTACCTGATACACATTACATACACTTGAAGGTACTTACAGGTACGAAAAAAAAAAAAAAAAATAGTTTTATAAGTACATAATTCCGTTATATCAGTGGTATAAGTATTGGTAATTAAAACAGGTATTTGAAGTCATAAAAGTAATAAAAGTAATCAAGCGCGACCGTCGCGTCGGTGTAAAGACAGCTATGCGTGACTGGTAATGTCATGTACCAGGGTTCTTACCTCGTGTTGGATAATCAACTTTCAAATTCCGGATTGGACAAGTGAACCTGATATATTTTTTTTATTGCAAATTCAAACCTGTCTATTAGATATCCGGTATTGAGTAATTGAATTCGCTTCAAGAGTGTGCAAAGTCCATACTGGGCTATAATTATATGGATCAGACACATGCATGCCATATTACATCGCGGATAATAACGTACAGCTATCTGACTGCGAATGCCTATTAAAACTGTTAGTGAAAGTGAAAATGTTCGCCAACATAACATCATAGTCATTTAATAAAGGTTACGTCGATGCCTTTATATGAGCTGTCTAAAAAGTACCTTCATATTTTGGGTAGTCAGAGAAGCTTAGAGGAAAACAAGTAAGTGGAAATCATGATCGCCAATACAACGTTT
>NW_007397526.1:0-362 GCF_000475195.1 Diaphorina citri | reverse complement strand
GTGGCGGATTATGCATGAAACTAAGGGTAGAACACACACTACTATCACGTCACGTCATGTCACGTCACGTGAGCGTGAGGTCATCGAGGGTCAGAAAGGTGTAGTTCAAAGTTTTCCCATAATATTGTAGATAATCTCGTTCGTGATAGCCATACTACTGTGACGTCAAGTGAGCTAACGTGACGTGATAGCAGTGCGTTTCTACCTAGGGGAAAACACGACTTCCTTTCCTCTCTACGCTCTATCTGGTAGACCTGACAGGTACACCAGATCAGGTCCGCCTGTCAGGTCTACCTGATACATATCTGATGAGCACACTCACTATCAGATAGACCAGACAGGTCCGCCTGTCAGTAAACCTG
>NW_007397525.1:0-918 GCF_000475195.1 Diaphorina citri | reverse complement strand
CCGGGGGACTTTGAACAGGGAGTATAACAGCCTGATGCCTGAAACTCCCTTGCTAAAGAAATAGCAAAGGTTGAGTGCGAAGGGCATCCACTCGTAGAATTTGTAGCCATCAAAATCAAATGTCAGACCAAAGCAATCACCCTAGTTAGGGCTGATTGAGAGGCTGACGAAAAACGCCGACCCCATCTGTACACCAGAAAAGGCGAAGAAAAAGAAGAAGAGAGGTATACATGTACATTAGTTTCTCTCATGTCACTTTTCCCAACATCTGCCCTGAGAATGCAACAAGTGATATTCTACCACAACCTGGGCATGGTAGAGATCAATATCAACACAATTCGATACTATAAAAAAAATCCTATAAAAGAATATCCAATGACTCCCCTTCATCTATTAACAATATCGATATCATTTTCAATGACTATCATACTCGTAATATCAATAACTTGGAATCAATCAGAGCGAAAAGTGCACATTTGCGCTCACTGAAACCACAAGTAAATAGACATAGACATAAACAATGTAAATATCAATAGGTATACATGAAGCAAATCTCTATGTATTGAAGAAAATGTAATATATCAATAAACAAAGATAGCAAATATTTATGTATTGAAGACAGTATAAATATACATACACAAAGCAAAACAAAACCAATGTAGTCTATGTATGGGAGTAAGAATCTGAAGCAAAATAGAGAGCCATGCATAAATATCGGAAGCACATAACTGAAGTATAGTCAATATAAATATCAATGTGCAAAAACCAAATCTCTATGTATTGAAGATATTATAGAAAGCAATACACATAAAGAAAAACCTATGAAGTGTATGTATACCTACTTAGTCATATGACAATATCTAACGTAAAATAGAGAGCCATTCATAAATATACATCTCTTAAAAGACCTCAAACACC
>NW_007397524.1:0-918 GCF_000475195.1 Diaphorina citri | reverse complement strand
TATGTAAGTACCAAAGTAAACGGTTAGCACATAAAAGGGTACCTCCTACATAAAATAAAGTATCAAAGTACATAGGGAGCTGATGTTTACAGAAATATCATTTTCTGAATACGTGTGAAATGAACTTTTTTCAAGGCTCCGTCCTGTCGCCCAGTTATTCTTTTGGCCTCTCAGAAACAAGGAGTCAACATGCTTCTCTATCATGAACCCCATATAAGAATAATCAGCAACAAGCATTCGACATAGTACATAAAAAAAAAGTCTATGTATAAAAGAGGTATGTCCAGCACTTTATAATGATGTTTGGATGTTGACATCAGGGCATTCTGAGCATGGTCGGATTTAAATCTAATACGAGATTCTAAATCCAGAGGTTGGTGAGGCTAGACTGCCTGAAGAAACTTCTGATAAAATCTAATACATAATTATATATAAAAATGAATATTTGTTTGTGTGTTTGTTCGAACCTTATGCCTGGCCAAACCGCTCATCCGATTGCTATGAAACTTTGTCAACTCATTGCTTGCACTCCCGTGAAGGTTATAGGGTATACCAGAAGAAAACTACAAGGAATGTAAAGACACTCGAAAACCACGTAAAAAACCACATTTTAGACAACGCACGTTTGACTTTTACATCAAAACAACATTAGGAAGGCATCAAGACCATCAAGTTCATTAATAACTGTCCAGAAAGAACTAATAGTTAATGTTGAGCGGACTGTTCGCAAGAAGATAGTAAAATGTACAATGGCATTGCCACTGCCAAGATCCAGACTATGGAGGTAGCAAAAAACAGTAGGAACGATAATAATCTCCGTGATGATAATGTAAGTGAGCATGAGCAAATTGGAAGAGGAATTCCTTTCAACGATGTTATCTTATGGTACCGTACTGTTTCTGTGAGGGTTCTCTAGAA
>NW_007397523.1:0-918 GCF_000475195.1 Diaphorina citri | reverse complement strand
AATGTAGATAGATAAAGAATCAGGTATTGACATTCTAAATTTAAATAAATATTGATACAAGTTGACCTCAAAAGGTAAGTGTCCTTTTCTTGTTTACACAAATGTGATCAAAAATCCTTAAATCAACAATAACAGGCTGATGGCAGGTTTCACCAATCACTATCGGAGATAGGTATTTTGATTGCCAAAAAAAAAAGATTAATTGAAATACATAATTATGTAGATTCCTAATTTTGATTAGAAGGGGTTAAATGTGCGTTTTTCAAATCATTTTGTCCAGCCTAGCTAGCTTGGATTTCTCCTATCCTGTCTTCCTTCTCTCTGCGATTTCGGGACGATAAGACCATAGCAATTACAGTCAGTTCCCTCTGTCAAACCTCTTTAAAAAAAAAAAGTCTGACAGAGAAAGGTCTGCCGTACATTGGACGCGTGGTAGCGCGACATCACGCAAATTCTCTCTACTATGTAAAAGTCGCGCGACCACTCTTCCAATACGTTGTAACAGTCTGAAAGAATGGTAATGCAATCAGTCTTGTATATTAATTTGTACTCTTGAGTGTAGATAGAAAAAAAAATACCTAATGTGTTAGGTAATGGACTACTTCCTTTATTATTACGATAGTAATAAAAAAAAAAAAAGGTATAACGGACGGGCTATTGTATTCGCTTTTGGGACCATAAGACCTTAGCAGTTAATGTTCCTGTTCCCTCTATCAAACCTCTTTAAAAAATCTTTCAACAAATCTACAAGAGTAAGATTTCATTTGAAGAGTAAAGAGCACGCTCATTTTCCATACCCACGTGAATTACATAAAGATAATAATATATGTAATAATGTCATACAATGTTCAAGATGTGCACAATTACCAAGCATTAATTTGCCCGTCGTTGATGTAATAAATGACAATAAAAATTTAC
>NW_007397522.1:0-918 GCF_000475195.1 Diaphorina citri | reverse complement strand
CCATATCCGAGATGGCGTGGAGTTGGGTGGAAGAGCTTTTTCATAGAAACGTCTCCTTATCTTAGGCCGATATATTACGGCAGACATTTTTCTTAATAAACGATTTAATTTTAGGAGTGTTACCTAACCAGTTTCAATCAAAGGATACCTGCATATTTTGAAAATCAATGTTTTTCTGTGTACAAAATTGTTTCTCCCAGGTTTTCTTCTTGATTTTCCCCTTCATCATTAACTCCCAGTGGGAAACCACTGGTAGATTCGCATAAGCTTAACACCTCTTTTAGGGCTGTTTACCTTCTTTTTAAACGCTTCAATTTTATAGGAGTGTTACCTAACCATTTTCAATCAAAGGATACCTACATATTTTGAAAATCACTGTTTTTCTGTGTACAAAATCGTTTCTCCCAGGTTTTCTTCTTGATCAAAGGCCAACTTTTTTTCCCCCTTCATCATTAACTCCCAGTGGGAAACCACTGGTAGATTCGTATAAGCTTTACACCTCTTTAAAGGCTGTTTACCCCTATACCTACCCAAGCCTCAAATCGTACTTTTTAGAAGGTTCAAAACGGGGTTTTGGCGCTAAAAACTGACCTTGAATACTTTCCTTTCTATAGAAAAACGAAAGGCAAGTAAAAAGATATACCCACATAATTATGTACTTATACAGTCGAACCTGGATATTAGAGAAAATCACCATGCTGATCCTCGATACAAGAGAAACTGGATTTAATGGAATCCTGGATATAAGAGAGAGAGAGAAAAAAAAAATGGTGGTGTACCGTCGATTCTCTTATATCCAGGTTCGACTGTAATATTGTACCTATATAAAAGAAGGCATTTTTTTTATAGGACTTACCCAGAATTTCCACGGTGTGTGTAATCTCGCGCGGTTCCATGGTTGCGATGTGGCACACATAG
>NW_007397521.1:0-918 GCF_000475195.1 Diaphorina citri | reverse complement strand
AGTACCCATTAGCTGTTCTTATGGATGAGGATTTACAAAATAAACACTTCCATAATTCAACACAGACCATCTGTGTTTTATCCATAAAGTAAACCACACTATAATGGGGGATAATAGCAAGCAGCCATTCTCAACTTTTTTGTCCGCAGGTTATATTTGAGTGTTCCAAATTTCACGCAGGTGACGCAGGTCATAGTGAAGAAGAAAAATCAGTACCTATGTACCTACCTAATTTGTTTAATATTCATTTTATTATCATTCTTGATTTGATTTTACTTTCATGTAATGATTTAAAATCAAGACTACTAGAGCTCGTTCTCCCTTTATTCCCAATATAATGTTTAAGTCACCCATCCATTTATTGGCCTTCCTCGGCGTAGCTCAACATAGGTAACGCTAAAACCGGTCTTAAATTAACGACTGAAGTGTTATCTAAAACTTTCTCGCTTTGAGTTCATAGGTCTTCGCGACAAATTTCAAGATCAAAGCTCATTTGTGTGAGAAAATGTGAAAAAAATCCCCCCAAAACCGTGATCCTGGTAAAAAGACCTTTAATTTGATATAAAAAGACCTTTAATTCGACCAGGTTTGGATAAGTCCTTCTATGGGAACAGACAGAGTGACAGGCAGAGTACACACAGACGACACCGAAGCGAATACAATAGTCCGTCCCTTATACCTTTTTATTACTATTGTAATAATAAAGGAAGGACGGACTAAAAAGCCCACTCTGAGGCTTAAGTGTAGGGGAAAACAGCCCTAAAAGTCGGGATAAGCTTATACGAACCTACGAACGGCCCGTAATTGGATTGATACTTTGGTACCGAAGTGAATAAGTTTGGTCATATTTTTTTTACTGGCATTGAGTACCTACCACTCGACATAGTGTATCAGCTTGAGCTGCCAAAGGCCAGACAG
>NW_007397520.1:0-918 GCF_000475195.1 Diaphorina citri | reverse complement strand
AAAATTTAAGGTTTGATCGGATGTTTAGTGATAATGATAATGGGTCCTTCTTCTGAGTGTGTTATATAATCCAGTAATTAAAAAAATAATAAAAAAAAAATGTGTAACAAAGGCTTCTTTACGCTGAAAGCTTCGTTATGTAACCCTGAATTATGCCTCAAAATTCGCCTAAAATCCCTTGTACCTACCTACACACTCGCACTTTCGCCAAAAAATGCCTCCAAAAATGACTTCTTCTTTTCGGGTCGGAGCCCTTGCAGGCATCTATCTCCCTGTGTATCAAAGGAGGCCTTTGTATACGGTTATATTATGCAGCATGTGACAACTGACTGGCTTTCATTATTATCACTATCACTCTCACTCAGAAGGTACATAGGTAACAAAGGCTTCTTTACGCTGAAAGCTTCGTTATGTAACCCTGAATTATGCCTCAAAATTCGCCTAAAATCCCTTGTACCTACACACTTTTTTCGCCAAAAAATGCCTCCAAAAATGACTTCTTCTTTTCGGGTCGGAGCCCTTGCAGGCATCTATCTCCTTGTATATCAAAGGAGGCCTTTGTATATTACGGTTATATTATGCAGCATGTGACAACTGACTGGCTTTCATTATTATCACTAACACTCTCACTCAGAAGGTATTCAGAAAGAAATTCAGGTACCTAAGTAGGTATATGATGTAAATAAACTTCTTTATATTCTTCATTATACAAATATGGGTACCTACATACAAGACAACAACAACAACAACAACAACAACAACAACTCATTGGGATATGTTTGTATTTATACTTATTGTTGGCACACACACACACATGTTAAAACAAGTAAAATAATAAAAATGATTTTTGATAATATTTTTAGTGAAAACAACAACAAATAATAATACTAAAAATAATAATAATAATAAAAATAAACA
>NW_007397519.1:0-918 GCF_000475195.1 Diaphorina citri | reverse complement strand
AGAGGTGTCTTTTTATATCTGCCATACACCGAGGTGATGGTCTCTAGCCATGTTTAATTGGCTCGTCCTGAACCGCAGTCAACCATCGTGAGGACTTGTACTTATTCTTCGAATTCAGAGAGAACCCTTCGTAGAACTGCCAGCTAGCTAGGCTGGTTAGGGTTAGTCGTTCTCCTCCCTGTTTATAGCCTCCTGTACACAGGGCCGTATTTAGGGAGGGGGCGAGGGCCCCCCCTCTAGCTCCATTTTTCTCCTTTACTGTACGTCAGACTCCGAAAAATTGGGGTCGAGGGGGCCCGGCTACATCCCCGTCCCCTACCTTCGGGCTTCATTTTTCTCCTGTACAGTAGGCCAGACTTTGGAAATTTGGAGCATCCACCCAAATTAAATCCCTCTTTATGTTCAAAGAATGGATATAATCCCGCTTGTAGATATTTAATTTTACGTAAAAATCTCAACAGATGTTACATTATTGACTTGTGTCGATTATTGTATCAAAGTATCAAAGTTTATTTTCATGTGTAGCTATTAAATGTTTAGATAAACATAGCTCATAGGTATTAGGTATCATAAATGGCATTCATATGACAATATATGGCATAGTGACATACCATGATAATGTGGCATAATGGCATACCATCATAATAAGGGTTATAATAAGGGTTGGACTTACTGTGGAATCTGGCTTGAACTATTACCTACACGCCTATTGTAGGGGCTTAAAATGTGTCTTATACAGGGTGTTTAAAAAATTGCAACCATACAAAATAAAATAGTAAAAAAAAAGAATAAAGTAGATTTTGAAGTAGGTCCCAATTTTCAAAATCAGGAGGAAATGGGTAGAAATCTAGAAATATAAGTTTTAGAATCCCCTGAGTTCAAAAAAGCGATTTTTTAGCCCATGGTCTGAAAGGTCTG
>NW_007397518.1:0-918 GCF_000475195.1 Diaphorina citri | reverse complement strand
GAGACTTGTTTCTTTGCAAGTTCAAAGTCTGGAAGCATGTTCCCTGCAGCATGCTCTAAAGATACATATTTTGTATTGGTTTGGTCTTGGAGCTTGCTACATGCTGCCTTCGTAGATTCGTATGAGCTTAAAGTTTAAAGCCTTAAACCTATCTTTTGGGACTATTAGTCACATGTTACCTTGAGGCAAGGCTTCATGTGCCCATGTTGTCTCAATCTAATTCATATTGGCCCAATCTAATTCCACCTTCGAGTCAAACAAAATATCTTTTTCTCCCTCCTCCTTCTTCTTCCCCTCAGAACGAGGCCCACAATACACAAAGACATCGTTCGTTGCCTCTCTTTTCCGAAACTCCCGAGTTCTTTGACAGTCGCTTTGAATATTTTGAAGCTGAGAGAGCTCACTGACGAAAGTTTGTTTTCTCATCTCTCTTTTACATCTCGACGAAAAAAAAGTTACTACTGTTGAAAGTCTTCAAAAAGTTCTTTTTCATCATGAATACATTGTTCACGGAAAGCTGATGTACACATTACGAGAAATGAGAGTTGCTTTTGCCTTCATCTCTCCCCCTCGAACGAATAATAAGGCTCCCTCCCCTTGGAGTGCGAGAGCTTTATGAAATAAATGAGGAGAATATGGCCTTAAAAGCTTCGAGCTTATAAGAGAAGAAAAGAAAGGGAAGAAGAGGAAGAGGAAGGAGAAAAGAAGAATATAGAGTAGCAGAAGAAGGAGAAGATGGAGAGGGGGGCAGGAGAAGAAGAAGAAGGAGGAGGAAGAGGAGGAGCAGAAGAAGAAGAAGAAACATGAGGGAGAGAAAGAGAATGAATTGAATTGAATTGAAATTGAAATGGATTTATTGATCAATCAAATTGTTACATTATAAATATATACAATCAATACCTAGCTATGGTACATTTG
>NW_007397517.1:0-848 GCF_000475195.1 Diaphorina citri | reverse complement strand
CGAACAAACAATTTCACTATTTTTTGTTGTAAACATCATAAATAGACTGTTCACACCGAAACAATTAATTTGATACCCTACTTGATAGGATTTCAAGGGAGCAACAATTACTCAGCATGCAGGGGTGGGGGGCCCTACGAGGGCAATTTTTTTGCAAATTTCACTATTTTTTGTTGTAAACATCATAAATAGACTGTCCACACCGAAACAATTCATTTGATACCCCACTTGATATAGGATTTCAAGGGAGCAACAATTACTCAGCATGCAGGGGTGGGGGGCCCTACGAGGGCAATTTTTTTGCTCTTTCACTTTTTTGTTGTTGTAAACATCATAAATAGACTGTCCACACCGAAACAATTCATTTGATACCCCACTTGTTAGAATTTCAAAGGAGCAACAATTACACAGGTTTAACCCCCACCTAATTTTTCGGATTTTTTCGATTTATTCCTTAAATAACATACCATTTTCTATTATTTTCTCAAATTTCAAGTCTCCACCTTTTCGGGAAGTGCCTCATAATTTTGATGAGTGAGTGAGTGAGTCAGTCAGTATGAAAAGTAACCATTTTCAATTCAACTCGCTCTAGCTCCGACACTATTTGATGTGGACCAACGAAACTTGCCATGCATTGTTACTATGTGGGACTCTATTAGTGTGAAAAGTTTCAAAGTTCTACGTATTACTGGAACAAAGATACAGGGGGGTCAAAAGTGGGTTGAATTGTTTCGTGTAATATTACACACTGTGTGCGTTAGGCTGGAACTTGGGAACACTCTCATTTAAATTACATTGAATACAGGATATTCGTTGGAAAAAAAATCGTGTCGTGAATAGTGGGAACA
>NW_007397516.1:0-918 GCF_000475195.1 Diaphorina citri | reverse complement strand
CTCGACGTTGCTGTTGCAAAAGTGCCACTGTAGCATATCACTGAACTTCACTATAATAGAGCGTACCTACTGACAGGGGGGGAGAGAGAGATAATTATACCCCTTAGATTCAGGCTGTGGTTATGTACCATGTTGAGATAGGCCATTCCTGTCCTTTCTTGGCGTGTTGAAAATGATGTGGTAACTTAACACAGCCTTCATGAGCGTGTAAAGTTGGCGGGAAATTGGAAATTTTGATTTATTTTTCCAAACCTTTCACTGTACGTAAAGTACCTACTGTATTCATCACCCTACTCGACGTTGCTGTTGCAAAAGTGCCACTGTAGCATATCACTGAACTTCACTATAATAGAGCGTACCTACTGACAAGGGGAGAGAGAGAGATAATTATACCCCTTAGATTCAGGTTGTGGTTATGTACCATGTTGAGATAGGCCATTCCTGTCCTTTCTTGGCGTGTTGACACAGCCTTCATGCGTGTAAAGTTGGCGGGAAATTGGAAATTTTGATTTATTTTTCCAAACCTTGTAAAATCTGAATTCATTTTTACTTTATCTCGAGTTTGCACGTTTATATTATACTTTTCATTCATGTTAGATATTAAAAACAAGCAAATTACAAAACAAAAAAAACAAACAAATATAAAATAAATAATAAACATGGCCGCCGGGACAGAGGGTTAGAATAAATACCTAACACCCCCACGCTATCCTTGCTTAAGTTACCACTCCAATGCAAAACTGTAGAAACAATGTCCCGTCTCAACTCGTCCTATCCCGGTGTATACTCAACCCGGTATATACATAACCATCACAGCCTTATTGCCCAAATGAAAAAGAAAAGAAGAAGAAGAGAAATCACTTTTCCTTTGCTAATCCCTTAAAATCGCTCTCTCTCTCTCTCTCTCTCTCTCTCTCT
>NW_007397515.1:0-918 GCF_000475195.1 Diaphorina citri | reverse complement strand
ATCTATATCCATGGTCCTACTGTTGATAAGGATTATCACCTAGCTTCCATGGCTATAAGCAAGGAGCTCAAGTAGTAGTTATTACCTAAAATCTACAATACCTAGGTACGTACCTAATATTCTGTAGGTAGATTTCTTTGGTTGGGCTTGGGCTGTTTCGTGTTTTAATTTTCATCGAAATTCCCAATTATTCTTTTGATATGTTACCAAAGTTAACTTTATGTTTTCAGTAAGAACAAAGTAAATGGACTAATCCCTTTCATACATAGGAATTAGGTGCCCTTACCCAAGTTACCTTAATTTCAAAATTTGCATATTTCGCGCCATTTTCAAATTTCGAATATTGGGTAAATGAATCTCGCTCTAGCGGAAAATTCATAGACTACTTTGAACATTTCGCTCGACAAGTGCTGCTCTCTGTCCCAGATTCGTTTCATGCGCACCACAGACCACAGCTGTTCTTTGTTTTGATTTCTCACTTTGGGGTATTTACAGTGTTGCCAGATCAATAATTTTTCCCTCTCTTGCCTGGGATTATTTGTGTCCCTGGGGAATTTTTATGCTAGTTATATTTTTCCCCTCAAAATCTAAACGGCAAAACTTTCTCTAAAAAATTCCAAGAACTAAAACTCAGACTGGAGACTGGACGATTTTTCTAGCTAGAGATTAAAGAAACTTTGCTTAACTTTTAATCTTGTATAATTATGAAGAAATCGCAACTCTTTTAAAGCTGTTAGAATACAAACATACCTATTCTGATACCTCTGGAATAGAAAAAGGCGTAGGTAGGTAGGTAATCAGTGGCGTAGCGTGGTCTAAAGTCAAGTGTAAGGCGTGTACCGTGTAGGGCACTAATTTCCATCACCATGCACATTACTACATAAGTTATGCACATGCTTCTTCATAAATATTTAAAGC
>NW_007397514.1:0-919 GCF_000475195.1 Diaphorina citri | reverse complement strand
AAAGACATGTAACTCAACCCCGTGTATTCTTCCGAAACAAAAGGTGCCCCTATGCTCTATGTGATTCAGTACCATATACTTATTATGGAGGCCTGATAACTCTGGTCTTAAAAGTTTGGTCCGTCAACTCGAACATCCGAAAAACTGGTCCCTCAAAAAGGTACTCCTAAAATCTTCTGGCGTTAAATTCCTAATTCTTCTGGGGTTGGACTCCTAATTCTTCTAGCGTTAAACTGCTAATTTTTCTGGGGTTAGACTCTTAATACTCAAGTTCAACGTGGTGGCGCCTGAGACAATGGATCTGAAATCAGAACGGTGTGGTCTTGAATTAAAAACACTGAAGGGTGCTGTTTGCTGAACCAACCTGAATTTCCTTCAGGATATTTTGTGAAACCTAAGAACACAATTTATTTATTTAACACTGAACGGGCGGCCGGGCCTTTTTCTAATTTCTAACTATTGATGGTATTGGTATAAGTGGGGCCATTGACTATAATAAACGCCCTTTGTCACTGCGACCTGGTTAAATATTTTGTGATATTTCCTTTAAATTTCTAAGTAGCCCGATTATAAAAAACACGATTTTCCGAACTGTAATAGTGTCAACGGACGGTTTACTTACTCTAGACTTAGAACCTTCGACTTCTCTGTTAAAATGCGTCCACCTATCCACACATAGTCAACCGGCCGTCCATCGATGTCGAGTATGTCGACTGAATTGTCCACACTGCCTCGACAACATAGATTCACCTCGTCGACATCGTTGAAGGCCGGGCGACTATGTTTGGACACACCTTCAGAAGAACCATTTGATCAGTTGGTTTTCAAAGGTTAAACTACAAAATTGATATGTCTTTTGAGTCACGAACTAATTAATCCGTTCAATATTTTACGCGTGAACTTTCTGAAAGTTGCACGA
>NW_007397513.1:0-919 GCF_000475195.1 Diaphorina citri | reverse complement strand
TTTTTTTTAAATAGAAATTCCACCTTACACTCACAGATGATAGGTAATCTTCACTAATTTCGTACTAATAACCCACTGAAAAGAGTAGTTAACTTACTTAGGGTGGGTTTCACTAACCTTTTTGAAAAGCCCCTATCAGTCTAAGGAACTTACAGGTTGTTAGCTTAAGACTTCTAGAGGTTGAAAAAATATTGGTGAAATCCACTATCACTCTTTTCACATCTCTAGTACAAAGCTACAAAGTATGAGAAAAGGTACTCACTGTGTTCTTAGCGTGAACGCTGCCGATGTAATGGACGAAGGAAGGTTAAGGCCTTTGATGATTTCCTGCCAGAGCTTCTTGTTAATCACCTCTACTAATCCACCACGCTGCACCACATGGTTGTACAACTCGTACAGATCCAACACACTCTTCGCCATGATTGGGAGTCGATTGATTGGCGTTCCTGGAACAGAGAAGAAGAAGGACCGTGAGTTAAAACAAGAAATACATTTAGATAGATAAGTAAGTTGAAAAAGAAAAAAAAAGCTTTAATAGAGGAAACTGCCGGGCGAGAATCGAAGCCGCAACCTAGCGCTTACAAGGCAGACGCGCTACCTTCCAAGCTAACTACTAACTAGGCTGGCTGGTACGTAAAGTTCGAAATACTAGCTTTAATGAAAGGCGAAACTCTTCAAAGAAAAATAGTAAGTACTACTTATTGCTTCAACAAACCGAGGATTTAGTAAATTAGTAGTTTTGTTTAATTTCTTAATAATTCAGTATCAATTTTTGGAGAGAAAAGTCATAGGACTTCTCCCCAAAGTTCAGACTTTCAAAGCCCCAACACCGAGATATGGGCATGAAAAATTCTTCCATTAACAACCCAACATGGAGATGCTCGCATCTTGTTTTTTATGATTTTATGGAAAATAATTA
>NW_007397512.1:0-919 GCF_000475195.1 Diaphorina citri | reverse complement strand
GACGTCAGCTGCGCTCTGCTTGCTCGGAAACTTCACAACTTGTAATTGAAGCAGAAGAATAGATGAAAATGAAGCAGATATTATTGTGGAATAGCACCTATCATGTCCAGACCTAACTAATGGAAAGAATATGGGATAAGAACATTGCAACGTCAGACAAGTTCAATGGAAGCTAAGTTTAATCCAAGATATTGGATAGATAAAAAATCACCAGATGATGTAACTCAAACCAACAAGAAATAAATAAGATGTCTAGAAACTGCACTATCTCTATTTGAGATCGTGAGGAAATAGGTAGGTATTTCAACTTTTAACCCACAAGAAGGAGTACATATCTACCAGTGTAACTCAAAAATCCATTAAAGAATAAAGAAAATAGGAACCCTTGTTTTTACTAGCTCCTAGCTCAATAAGACTTAAAAATCCTTTTAGTCCAATAGCTACTACTACTACCACCATAAAATTCAATGAGTGAGTACTACCTAGTACGAGAGATTTCTTTATTGAAGAATTAACCAGGCACACATGACGTAATTGGTTCATTAAAAATCCAGCCTGGAGAATAAACAATACTAAAAAATTTGAACACAAACATTAACTGATTAGCAATATGGAATGACATACTTTGAGTTCATACAAACAGAATGGGCATAGCCTTGGTGAAAAACGTAAAATGAAAATCTGAGGAAAATTGCAGACATGCATGTAGTTGTCAAAGTGATGGAATAAGGCAGGATCCAGATCACCCCAAGTTATCAAGGTAAAAGTTTGTTAGCTTACCCACAGCACTACTTATGGGTAAATTTGTGTCCGATTGGTTTATTACTTTCTTTGTTACATCACCATACAAACTTAGATTATTATCCAATATTTTGCCCGTAGCGTTTTTCATCAAATCAAAGTTGTTTTGCACAATCTT
>NW_007397511.1:0-919 GCF_000475195.1 Diaphorina citri | reverse complement strand
TGAGGAGTGGAGGGGGAAGAGGGGGAGGGAGACTGAAACAGAAAGATAATAATCAATCTCAATAAATCAATCAAATCATAACGAAAGTATCCACAACTTCACTCGTCCCTGATTTTTTCCCCCTCCAAAAATGTGAGCAACAGGAGTATATGGCGTTAATCTCTCAGCGCATCATGTTAAGCACGACACGAAAAACAAGACGCCAAATAACCGTACCTTTAGCCAGCATTAAAATTATAATAGTACAATACTTATACTCGTAACATTGTCTGGCTGGGGGACGTGAGTAGACCGGCTTAAGCATTGAACTGAGGAGTGGAGGGGGAAGAGGGGGAGGGAGACTGAAACAGAAAGATAATAATCAATCTCAATAAATCAATCAAATCAAATCATAACGAAAGTATCCACAACTTCACTCGTCCCTGATTTTTCCCCCTCCAAAAATGTGAGCAACAGGAGTATATGGCGTTAATCTCTCAGCGTATCAGGTTAAGCACGACACGAAAAACAAGACGCCAAATAACCGTACCTTTAGCCAGCAGTAAAATTATTATAGTACAATACTTATACTCGTAACATTGTCTGGCTGGGGGACGTGAGTAGGCCGGCTTAGTCTAACTGGGGGACTTTAAACAGGGCGTATACCAGCCTGAATTTCCCTTACTAAAGAAATAGCAAAGGTTGAGTGCGAAGGGCATCTCGAGTTTTTGTAGACAAAACTAAATGTCAGCCCAAAACAATCACCCTCGTTAGGCCTGATTAGGAGACGAAAAACGCCGACCCCGTCTGAACTTGGGAAAAGGTGAGAAGGGAGAAAAAGAAGGTTTGTACTCGTAACAAAATTTATTGAGTTACCTGATTGAAAGAGGAGGATGAATTGAAACTCAAGTTCTGGAATGAGCTGTCGGCAATGAGTCTA
>NW_007397510.1:0-919 GCF_000475195.1 Diaphorina citri | reverse complement strand
CATTTATTTTTGTTCGAAATGAGACGTCACAGCAATGCTTTCTCCCATTTGACTAATTTGACATGGACAGCGAGCGTGTAGTTGACATTAGACCTTTCTGAATCTTAGGGCGGAAATGAACTTTTGAGCAAGTTGTTCCAAAGAGGGGTCTAGGGCTCTTTTAGATAACCAAAGGGAAAGTCACAAAAGAGCTAAGGTCGCAGTGGCATAGATCTTTCTAAATCTTAATTAGGGCGAAAATGATCTTTTGAGTAAGTTGTTCCAAAGAGGGGTCTAGGGCTCTTTTAGATAACCAAAGGGAAAGTCACAAAAGAGCCAAGGTCGCAGTGACATAGATCTTTCTGAATCTTAATTAGGGCGAAAATGATCTTTTGAGTACCTTTTGCGCGTGGTTGGTATCTAGATGGGTGACCGTCTAGGGCCATGGACCTTTCTGAATCATAATTAGAGCGGAAATGAGTCACATTCACTCAAATCCACCACTCCTTGCGGGACCGAACCAAGGACCTTGGCCAGTGTTTGACCGACCAGCAGCCTTGCACCCAAACGGACAATTCGACCATTTTGAAATGTGCTTCTGATATAATACCTTTGATATTAGGTGGGATGATATGTACAAATTTTTGACCAGGATCTAAAATGTGCCAAAGTTCTTCTTATAAATGAGCGACAAGATGTGCATCTCGGTGTGTACATACAATTTAATTTCTACTACCGGGATCAGTATAGCTCGATACAAGACATTATTGTCAGCAACTCCATAATATTCTGAGAAACTTAGCCGTTTGCTAGACGCTTTGAATGGAAAATACATTGTAAATAATGTTGAATAGAAAATTTCCCTTGCAGAATATCTCTGCATAGCGAAAGCATTTCAACACAATAGCAAAAAAAAAAAAAAAAAAAAACCCAACCTTCT
>NW_007397509.1:0-919 GCF_000475195.1 Diaphorina citri | reverse complement strand
AACCCCCCTGTATCATTACCCCTGGGGGGGGGGGTCTTTTCTGACGAAATTCCTGTGTGCGGAGTCCAGTTAGTAGGACTATTGTACCCATTCTGTTTCATAGTAATGGTTCGATTTGAAACATACTCCGTGGCCGAGTGGGTATCACACTAGGTTTTGCACTCCGGAGGTCCGTTCGATTCCCGACGGGTTCGACGCGACGTTTTAGGCTCTGTGCTTGTATTTCGGGGTTCATCTGAGTATTGTGTAATAGAGTAAACCATGATATACAAGAGACCGTAACGTATATTATAAGGCTCTACCGACGTCCCCAAAGAGATTAAAGAATAAACTTGTAAGGTAAGTCAAGTTAGTCAACCTATTGGTATAATAGAGTGATGAATTCTGTAATGAAAAGCCAATGAATCCCATGATACATAAATACATAATGGGTCCGACCCAATGAATCCCATGATACATTAATACATAATGTATGAGACTTCAGGGAATAAAGATTACTGGTAATTTGGATAATGGATATAGTAACCTATGACCTATCCATTGAGAGAGTAAGCCAACGATATGACGTCAAAATAAATTCGTCATTAGATGAAAATTCACGTAGGTAACTAGGTATGTGTAATGTTGAATCCCCTTGTACAAGAAATTCTGGTCAGGCTTCTGGGTGTCCTGGTTTTGAAGTTTCAAAAATCTGGAAGGCCTACTTAAGTTCTTTAGCTGTGTCCACACATAGTCGACGCCGTCAATCGACGAGGTGAAAAGGTGAATCTATGTTGTCGAGGCAGTGTGGTTTCAGTCGACGTCGACCATGTTTGGACACACCTTTGTGACCTTCTTTTTGACTGTGGCAAATAAAATCACTCCTTTTTCACAATCTCCAATTGTTCCACAGTCGGGTTCACATCACTCAGTCCACTCT
>NW_007397508.1:0-919 GCF_000475195.1 Diaphorina citri | reverse complement strand
GAAATGTCGTTCCTCTTCAAGAATATATGTATATAGGTACAAGAAAGACTCTTATGAGAGACATACCTACGGACCTACCTAACCAAGCTTTCAACTCTACTCTAGATGAAATAGAAATTGACATGTGCTTTCATATTGCCTTAGAAAACCCATTTTGTTGTTATTGTATATTCTGTATCAGTTCTTATCTTTGAATACACATTACCTTAGATATTGAATAATACACATTATACGTATTTCACAATACCTACACACCCATGTAGTTATATAGGGTGAACACGAAAAACGTAGATTAGATTCCTGAGGTCATTTCCAATAAAAAACATTCTATAACTTTTTTCGTATCTCGCTTAGTTTCTGAGCTATCCGCCAGAGCTAGAATGTTTTTTTATTGAAAATGACCTCAGGAATTTTCTATCTACCCAAGGCTTTTGGTAACGTTTTTCTTGTTCACCCTGTAGAATTCTTAGTCACTGATAGCTGCAGGGAGATTATTGTCACTATCTCAGCCTATTTGAAGCGCCTAGGCTACTTCACATTGCACTACACTTTCAATGTCGAATACATTGTGAATTTGATTAATTTTGCCCACGATTTGTGTTTTTAGTCTAATTGATAGACCTAGACAAAGTGTGTCACTCGTCCATTCATTTGTAGTGTTTTCTATTCGCTCATCAATTGAATCAAAAGAATAGTTTTTGAGTTTGTACCAGAAGTAAAGTGCTGTCTCAAGGATAGCAGAAACAGAATGTAAGTATATTTGAAGGTGTTACTTCTCTATAAGAAAGGGAGAGACAAATAGAGAGATAGAACGAGAAAAGAATAAAGAAGAGGAAAAAGGAGAAGAAGAAGAAGAAGAAGAAGAAGAAGAAGAGAAGACTCAAAAAGAGAAGTTTGTTGTTAAATTGGTTTCATCTTT
>NW_007397507.1:0-919 GCF_000475195.1 Diaphorina citri | reverse complement strand
TCTTCCTTCTCTCTTCGATTTCGGGACGATAAGACCTTAGCAGTTACAGTTCCCTCTGTCAAACCTCTTAAAAAAAAGAGGAGTCTGAACTCAGTTGATTTCAGAGCAAATAACAGCGATTTCAGGCCATTCTTCTTTCTCCAATTGTGTCAACGTAAAAAAAAATATTTTTTTATTTGCACATACTTTTTTTTCATATAAATCTACAATTTCTGTGTAATTATCGATCTTAATGTAGGTAATTGTATACATTTTTCACACGTGTCCCTACTGCCTGCCTTATTTTGCTGACGGTGGTTTCAGTTTAAATAAGTTGTGTCGCGTTGCCAGAGAATTGGATCATTTACTGTCAGCATTCTAAAGGTAGTCGATCTCTGACAGTTGGTGTTGGTCGGTGTTCGGTGAATTTTCGGTCCGATTTCTAGTCCTTCAGATTCTGGTTCAACATGAGATCTGTGCTGTCTGTGGTTCTGCTGTCGTGTGTAATGGTGATGTAGTCTGCAAGTAAGTTTGGTCGAGCTACACAGCGAAGGATTCGTAGATTTGTGTAGCACTGTCAAACTGTTTTGACTTGGCGGAGAGGCTCCTTAATAAGCTTCACCCGACTTTTAGGGCTGGTTGCCCCTACACTTAAGCCTTTTTGTGCACGGAGTTAAGCAACGCAAACAAAAAAGGAACGATATCCAAAATTTCTTATTCTTTTTCTTCCACGTCTTTATCCAACTTGTTTTCCCTCTCTTTTGACTTTCGGAGTTTCGGGACCATAGGACTGAAAAGTCCCTTTACTCCAGCAGTAGGCTACTATTATTATTGTGGTCAAATTCTCAAATTATATGAGGAAAAAATTCCATACCTCGGCTGGGATTGAACCCACGCCCTCTTGTTTACCAGGCGAGCGCCTTGACCACTACACCACCGA
>NW_007397506.1:0-919 GCF_000475195.1 Diaphorina citri | reverse complement strand
AATCTCTTACCCCAAATTGGACGAAAAGCTACCCGCTTCCTCACGATAATCACAGCCAGCCCCAGTGGGGACAGGCTATCACTGCTGACTCAGTACGAAAGTTTTTAGTGACAATTTAAATTTCGAATCTACTGAATTCTATTTGATTTTCCTCTTTTCGGGTCCTGTCTAGTCAGTAAATTACCTGTATGGGTTCTACAATCCAGCACTGCTTCAATATACTTGAGTGCATCCCCATATCTACCTCCCTCGTACGAGCTTTCACCCAGTGCCGCATACACGAGGCACGCCTTCTTGTACAGTAACATCTGGAGATGCTTTTTCCACGCCCGGGAATCAGTGGCGGCAGGTACCTGTAATATTTGAAAGAAAAATTGTACGAATAATGAATAAAGTAATAAAGCAGTTACGCTTATTTAGGTGAGGTTTCTAAGTCAAAGAGCGGAAAAAAAAGAGGAACAAGGGAATTTTCATTTTTCTTCAACAACTTCTGTCCGGAGCAAAGCTCCCTTGCAGGAAACAGATTATTATGTGTTTGTGTGCATACGTTTCTGCGTAATTCTTAAACTCTGACGTTACTACTCTTTGATCTTTCTCATTAGATCGGCAAATGAAAATTGAATTTTCGACCTTTTAAAATTAGTTCTGTGTTAAAACGCCTTATTAGAAAAAAGTTACTTTTTCGGAGTTTTTGACCTCAGATTTGAAATTTTCACAACTTTTTACGAAGCGATAAATTTTATTCGTATTTTTTTTTTTTGCCAAAATGCAACTGCTCCATTACCTGTGCCCAGGTAGGCATAGCTTCTTCTTCTTTCTTACAGAGCAGGCTCCGTGCCGAGTCCCCAGGGTCGGATTCAGGGGGTTTCTTACTAGTGGCGCGGTACGGCATGGGGATAGGCTCGTTAGGATTCGCGAA
>NW_007397505.1:0-919 GCF_000475195.1 Diaphorina citri | reverse complement strand
GGTACTTTTTATGGTTGTCCTTTTCTACATCGTTTCCAGCTCTTTCTTACTCTCCCTCTTCTCTCCTTCCTTTCCTCTGAGTTTGAATTTCTCGAATTATAATGCCAATAAATGGATTTTATTTGCAACTAATACCGTCAGTTGACGTGAAAAAAACATGTTCGTTTTCTGGCATTTGATATTATGTGTCACAAATCAGGCTCGAGTTTCGAAGGAAAATATATCCATGTCATATAGGTGAAGTTTGTTTCCCTACGAAAAGTCTAGTTAAACTTTGCTTATTCATGTTATATTATGTGTCACAAATCAGGCTCGAGTTTCGAAGGAAAATATATCCATGTCATATAGGTGAAGTTTGTTTCCCTACGAAAAGTCTAGCAGAATTCTACTTAAACTTTGCTTATTCATGTTATACTCGTACATATTTTAGTATAATTACCAAGGGTGAGTTTCACCAGCCTAGTCCCTAACTGACTATTAGCTTAACAGCCCTGTTGAGACTATACAAATCAAGTGGAACAGGCTGTTAATAGGCGTTCTAAAGGCTGAAAATATATTGGTGAAATCTTCTCGGGCTGTTTGCCCCTAAACCTAAGCCTCGGAGTGGGCTTTTTGTGTACACATGCAAGTCATGTCCGTATTCTGTCTACCTTACCTACATATAGGACAGAAGGCGTAAACTTTTGATCTGTCGAAAGGACAGCCATGTCCCTTCAATCCCTTAATAAAATCATCCCTGTTAACAACAGTTGTCGGAGTGGGCTTTTTGTGTACACATGCAAGTCATGTCCGTATTCTGTCTACCTTACCTACATATAGGACAGAAGGCGTAAACTTTTGCTCTGTCGAAAGGACAGCCATGTCCCTTCAATCCCTTAATAAAATCATCCCTGTTAACAACAGTTACTATTACTTTTTT
>NW_007397504.1:0-919 GCF_000475195.1 Diaphorina citri | reverse complement strand
GGGACAATATGTCAATTGCCACCATAACATCAAATATCAGAGGATGTTCAGTTTACCTGGCCTACAGAAAAGGAGAAACATGAAGTTCGAGGGAGGCCCCATCGGCCTCCCTCCTAAATATGGCCTTGATGGACATGGTATACTAGAGCGGACAAGTAAGTCTAATAACAGGCCGTATTGCCGTATCTCATCTAATACATATGTCTTCCAGTGATTGTTCCTTGGGGATGTGAAAAGCTTTGTCTCTCATCTCTATCGCATTACGTAACGTTGTGAGTTTAGTGACTTTAATGGTAAGGACATATAAGAACCCTAAACATAGTAAACGCTCAAGAACGGACAAAAAGTCTAATAACAGGACGTATCCTATTCTTATTTGTGTTCCTTGAGGATGTGGACCGCTTTGTCTCTCATCTCTACCGCATTATTTACACTTTACACCGGTTTATTCTAACAATTTACAGTTTTATTTGAACACTTTACGCCGCGCCGGATCGTTCCAAGTTCTATCACGTTACATGTTACATCCCATCCATTGGTTTATTTGGTGTGCTTTACAAGCGTGTTGTTCAGTTAGAACCGCTTTATAAGCGTTTCCTGAGTTCATCAGCGATAACAAACGCAACCGGGAGGTGCTGCGAACGCCATCCCAAGAGCTTATAGCGTAACGCCACGGACAGATAATCGCGGATCGTTGATTTAGAATTGCAGAAAATTAGAGCAGTCTTTTCGTCGATTTAAAATAGCAGAAATTTTGAGCAAATTCTTGCGATATTCGTGGCAAAAATGGGGAAAATCCACGTGCTTATTAAACATTATCATTATCACATCAGCATCCTTTAGAACTTTTTTCCGCCTGTTCATGTAAATTTTTCCAATTTCCTTTACATTTCCTTCTCTTCCTGTTTCCGCTTTTTCC
>NW_007397503.1:0-919 GCF_000475195.1 Diaphorina citri | reverse complement strand
CCATACCTCGGCTGGGATTGAACCAACGCCCTCCTGTTTACCAGGCGAGCGCCTTGACCACTACACCACCGAGGTAGGCTGGCTGGGTAGGCACACCACATAGGCATTTCGCTAATCGGAACTATTTTCTTTTACCAGATGGGTGTCTAAAACAGGGTCCACACTTGTGTTGAACATATCAGACGATAATATTGTAGGTACAAATAAACATATATGTGTGAACCACATATAACATATGTGTGGACCGTGCTTTACTCTTCCACTCAAGAATCTATTTATCAGGCGGACTTCCCATTATTTTCAGGTGCTGCAGACAATGTACGAACTCATGAAGGCCGAACATTGTCAAAACTGTGATGCCTATATCGAGCTCATCAAATCCGAAGCCAATCTATGCGCTATCCTTCATGATTTGGTCGCTTTGGCTGTGAAACAAGGTAAAGGCAGGGTTTTCAAGTAGGTTTTATGGTACTTGTGAGTTAGTAAAATAAAATTGGTATTGGTATAATTTTTTGATTTCACTATCTCCTAGGACGCCACGATAAGTCACCCGAAAATTTTATACACATATCTAACGGTTTGACCACGGTGTAGTTTGTTCGTATACCTGTACTTATGAGGAAAATATTACGTAGGTACGTAGATTATTTTTGAAGTCTGAAAAAAAAACTATAAATCTATTTCTGCCGAACCTGTCCATGTAGAAATTCTGTGTTTATACGTATGTACATAAGATATATGTATCCATATTTTTTTCTGTTACATCAGTAGATAATATGAAGATTATGAAGTAGGTAGTTAACTAATAGATACCTATGAATCAGCTATTTCAGGGGTTCTCTTAGGATCCTCTCTAAGTATCAAATACAAACCTAGATTAAATAGTTATGTAGGTATTTTATATTACCACCTCTCGGAA
>NW_007397502.1:0-919 GCF_000475195.1 Diaphorina citri | reverse complement strand
TTTCATTTTTATTATTTTATTTTTATTTTTTTATCAAGTAATCCACTTTTGAAAAGTGCAAATTGTCTGACAAATTCTTTCTTGAATGATTCCCATATGTATTTGTTTTTTAAAAAAAAGGTACGATTTACCTATAGACGTGAACAGTTTCCTCAATCGAGAAGCTGTCTGCTCAATGGTAACTCGTCTCAGAATAGCTTCACTAGAATGTCCTACATGACTCAGACGTGATAGTCTATCATTGTTGAGGATCTTCATGAGCTGAGTGAACGATTTGAAGTGAACTGGAGACCAGTTGGATCTGGAAACAGAAACGAGAGAGATTTTAATCACCTGAATAGTTTTGCATTTATTAAAAAAGAAAGATTTTAATCAACTTTGATAGTTTTGCCAGACGTGATAGTCTATCATTGTTGAGGATCTTCATGAGCTGAGTGAACGATTTGAAGTGAACTGGGGACCAGTTGGATCTGGAAACAAACGAGAGAGTAGATTTTAATCACCTGAATAGTTTTGCATTTATGAAAAAAGAAAGATTTTAATCAACTTTGATAGTTTTGTATTTACATAGTTTTATTCACCATAACTCCATTTGCATTGTAAGCACTGGGTCATGGGTTTGATTCCCGCCTGGGGCGTATTTGATCCTAAACAGATAAGGTTTCCTCTGGAATGGCTGGCTTTCTCCTATGCTGTCTGTCTTCCTTCTGACTTTGCTTTTGGGATGACAAGACCTTAGCTGTTACATTTCCCTCTATCAAACCTTATTGGTTTTTTTTCCAAGAGGTTTGATAAGGGGAATTATAACTGCTAAGGTCCTATTATACTCAAAGCAAAGTCCGAAGGAAGATTTCTTCCCCCTGTTACTCACTTGGGTATAATATCTTCCCACATGTCTTCCGTGTCTGCTTTGTCCGGG
>NW_007397501.1:0-919 GCF_000475195.1 Diaphorina citri | reverse complement strand
CGATGGAAATGATAAAATAATATCAAATACTTTCTTTGATATGCACAGCATCACAGAGTACTAAGTTTCTATTCTATTATAAGCTGCAAGTTCCACCTTCACCTGAGGAATGCGGTTGATAGAATAGAATAGATTATGCCTTGGACAGGTAGAATAGAGAAGATTCCTTTAGTATATTCTCAATGTCTAATGGAACTCTTTCTAATAGAACTCTAAGAGATGAAGAACTTTTCCTTTCTTATGCGAGATTATATGATAGAATAGAATAGATTATGCCTTGGACAGGTAGAATAGAGAAGATTCCTTTAGTATATTCTCAATGTCTAATGGAACTCTTTCTATTAGAACTCTAAGAGATGAAGTCATGAAGAACTTTTCCTTTCTTATGCGAGATTAGAAGAAAGAATCAGGAAGATTTTATCGTGAAGAGTTCATGATAAGAAAGATGAGAGAATTTCTTTAATAAATCCGCATGGTACTTATATTATCAATCCTCTCCTATGATCGTTCCAAGAACGAATCTTATCTATCAGGATAAAGTTGGAGCTGGCAGGAACAGATCCCACAAAATAGCGGTTACAAGGCAGGCGAGCTGCTTTTGTAGTCGACGGTCAAGATGAGAGAATTTCTTTAATAAATCCGCATGGTACTTATATTATCGATCCTATCCTATTATCGTTCCAAGAACGAACCTTATCTATCAGGATAAAGTTGGAACTGGCAGGAACAGATCCCACAAAATAGCGGTTACAAGGCAGGCGAGCTGCTTTTGTAAAGCGAGGTCCATCTGTCCATATATTATAATAGTCGACGGTCAATTGTATTTTTTCCGTGGACTACCTATGTGTGGACATAGCTTTACAAGCTAACTAGGCTAGATCAGTAGATCTTCCTTAGTTTTTTTTTTTTTAAAAAAAAG
>NW_007397500.1:0-919 GCF_000475195.1 Diaphorina citri | reverse complement strand
TCCTCCTCCTCCTTTTGTCAAAAAGATTGTTTTATCACGACGAAAGAAAGACGTCTGTCACATTTCTAGTTTATTTCGTTCCTGTTTTGTCAAACTCGCATATCAAAACCCGAAAGAACATAAAAAAGCAATATAGTTTTCCATGTTTTTCTTTTTACTTTTTTTTTACCACACAACTTCTCTTGTTCCTACTGTTATTGCGGGATCTCAATTTTGTGTGTGAGCTAGTTCTTTTTATTTTTCTGTTGAATAAAACATGGAACAAGTGTGTTTTTGTTCGTTCTTCAGGATCTTTTATTTATGTGGGAGTGGAAATTCGGTGCTTTTCATTTCCTGATGCTTTTCAATCTTAGGACATATCCTACTTGTTTTGGTGGTCTAGATTTATTAGTCGATTGAATTTTACCGAATACCTACACTAGATATTTCTAAATGAGTATTAGGTAACTCTGCCAAAGCATGAATCATGGCTCAAAGGGTTCTCTCTGCTTTGAAAGACCAAGTACAAGTCCTCACGATGGTTAACTGCGGTACAGGACAAGCCAGCTAATTTAACATGACTATTAGAGGTAGAGATCATCACCCCGGTGTATAGCAGATACAAAAAGACATCTTTTCTTTATTCTGCTATCGCCATTCGGCGAAAGCTAAAGCCGCTACAACAACAACAACAACAACAACAACAACAACAACAACAACAACAACAACATAATAAATACTATTTATGCAGATAAGAACACAATAATAGGTACCTATTATTCTAATACATATTCATTTACATACATGTTTCCTACGATTAATTTTTTTTTTCCATTTTTATCTTTTCTTAAATATCTAATCTTTTTTTTCCTAATCATATTGTATACAGATATCTAAAACTTGAACTCCTCTTTATCCGATACAGAGCATTTAATATTTT
>NW_007397499.1:0-919 GCF_000475195.1 Diaphorina citri | reverse complement strand
ACCCTTGGGATAAAACTGCGGTATCCTAGTGTGCCGCGGAATCTCTATCGTACCGCAGTCCTCGGTTGAGAATCACTGCCCTAAAGTTAAAGGTAACCAAGAATAGTACATACCATTATGTTTTTCCTCAATTTATCCCACAGTCCATGTTTGACAAGTTGCTCAATGATGCACAAACCCTAGTGACCATAATCCATGTCAATGATGCATACCGGAAGTCGGAAGGTAGAACAGTTCAAGATGCCATCTTTATCGGGCGAAAAAAACCTTCGGACCCACTTGTTGGCAACAAGATTCAAGTTTCTTTCCTCTGAAAACTTTGTTCTATTGAAAACAACTTTGAATTTCTATTATGGTGAATATGGGAAAGAATCCATAACCATTGTTATCGGACGAAAAAAAAACCTTCATTCCCACTTGTTGGCATCAAGATTCAAGATTCTTTCCTCTGAAAAACATTGTCGTATTGTATGAAGACTTTGAAAATGTCTATTGTGGTGAATATGGTGAATATGTCTATGTCTATTGTGGTGTTTTCAGGACAGAACCTTACTTTTAGTTTGATTCAAGACCGTCTTTTTATATCCTAAAAGTCGACAGTTTAAACACATTGAAACGGTCAAACGAATAAAAACAAGAACCATTTTTCTCCAGCTTTAAGAAAGGAACAACGAAATCAAAATATCACCGTTCATCATCAAAGTTGGAAAAAAATTGATCTCCAAACAATAAATTGAGTACATCGAACTCAAAAATGGATCACAAGTGTCGACCCAAACAAACAAATGAACGGACGAACAAAGATCTCAAATGAAGTCAAATCAAGCAAAAAATATTTCTTCCCAAATTGTAGACTGAGCTCCGACTCTGATCACTTTTAATTGTTATCAATAAATAGCTTTACTAGTATAATCTTTCC
>NW_007397498.1:0-919 GCF_000475195.1 Diaphorina citri | reverse complement strand
AAAAAATCAAGTGACGATGTTTTTTGTTTGTTTTTCTTCTTTTTTTAAAAAATACCCGGGTAAATACCCAATTTTTATTTACCCACCCAGTGGGTATTTACCCATGACCCATCACTACATACACAGGTAGATAAGTAAGTAGGTACACACCTAATCAAAGAAAACTGTACTTAACAATAGGGAACCCTCCCAGTCATCTCATATTGATCAATTTTGTGCAGAAGAAAACATTCAGTTCAACATTGAGTTAGACTTGGGCATAATAGCCATCCTTACACAAGAGGTGAATGAGTGAAAGTGTGTAGGTACTGGAAGACAGGTGTGACAGTCTGCTGATCAAGATGGCAAATTGCCAAAATAAATAAAAACAACTGAGTGGTAACAAGAGCATGAAAAAAGAAATCCACAGCCAAGATTCTGTTTACAATATGAAAAGATATGTACCTACTAGAGGTAAAGAAAGATGGGGAGACTGATTGGGTCAAAAGGAGTTGAGCCTTAAACAATAAGTTTAATCAAAGAAAATGAAACTTCTACAACCAAAATATCAAACATACACTTGAGGTGTAAGTTCTTATTCTGTGAAATATCTGAAGAATGGAAGAACTATGAATGGAATTGATTGAAAATTTGGGAACACCCTGCCTAGTGAATAAAATAGGTACACATCAGGGACAAAATGACCAGTGAAATAGGTATGTACTATTTAGGACTCATAAAACAAAAATATCAAAGAAATTAATTTATGGGACTGAATAACTGAATATTTAGGCTATAAAATATTGGTATGAGCACTCGTAAAATTATATTTATATTTGAATTTTTACTAGACCAAAGACTCTTGCTCATTCATTTTTGAAGATAAGAGAGTGAAACTTCAACGTAGGTAGTTCCAAACACTGAACTCATTCACAAAAAT
>NW_007397497.1:0-919 GCF_000475195.1 Diaphorina citri | reverse complement strand
ATGATGGAATCAGATGGAACCGAGAGGTTGATGTAGCTATGAAGGGCAATGACCTCTGCGCAAACATGAAAACAACACTAACAGCATCGGAGTGCAACAAAAGAGCATTATTAGAGAAATAGAATCTATTATTATCATCATCATCATCATCATCATTATCTAGTTAATAAAGATATATCCAATACGAACGACCTTCAGAAAGTTCAACTGCCAATATCCAGAAAGGTCAACTTGTAGCTAACTTTTTCTTAAAAGAAGAAAAAAAAATGATTCAGGGAACTGTAACAAAGGAGATCAAAGGAGGGAACTGTAACGAAATTTACCAGAAAAGGAGGACAACATAGGAGAGGTCTTATCGTCCCTGCATCGAAGAGAGCAGGGCAGAATAGGAGAAAGCAGACCGTTCCGGGAACGAACTTTATCTGTATTGGATAAAGGTCGCCCCAGGCGGGAACCGAAACCGCAACCTAGGCCTTTCAAGGCAGACGTGCCACCAACCAAGCTAACTAGGCTGTCGAACGCTCATTTGTAGGCACATTTGGTTAGGTGCTATGCAAAGGCTAAGCGTTTAAACCTGACCCGACACCCGACCGTTGGAATTCAGTAAACAGCCATTAGATTAGCTATTATCAGCATTTAATTACACACTGCCATTTTCGACGGTTCCGATCTGTCAATAGTGTTACCTCTTCCGTGCTATGTGGAATAGCGGGGGGTCTGAGAAACTGCCAACCCGGGGCAATACGTTTTGTTGTAGCAGCTGTAGCCTAATGGTGATGGCAGAATAAATAAATAAAGAAAAGAAAGATTCGGGGCAATACGTCAGTGCCCCCGGTTCGGTGAAAAGGTTTGCTGTTACCTTTTCGTAACAGTGACCGTCTAAGAAATATCGTCTATCCGTAAGGGAACCGAAACCGCA
>NW_007397496.1:0-919 GCF_000475195.1 Diaphorina citri | reverse complement strand
CTGTTGATATAAGGAGCTTCACAAAGTTACTGAGCCTTCAATAGATTGTCTAGGCTCTTGGGTTAGGTGTACGGTTCTACAAGATCGAACTCACCAACTCAAAACTCCATTTCATGTTAATGTAGGCCGGAGGACGCTTCGAACTCTTGGCGTTCGCGCGCTTCCCGGCAAGCTTGATTCAATTATTCTCCCGAAAAAGGGCATTTTAAAGGTTCAATGACGTTAAACGCCTTTAAAATATCTTTCCCTTCAGAAGGCAAAGCCCAAATCTCACGCCTGAACTACTATCAAAACGGCGCGACGCGATGTTGAAATAGTGCCACCATAATAATCAGCCCAAGTGCCTGACAAAGCGTTGTAAATATGTAATGTGCCCAGCACAACCTTGCTCTGATAAGGCTTTTATTATCTAAACTATTGTAAAACCAAAGCCTTGGGCTCATAAAGCTTTCGTGTCTGAATTATTGACTGAATAAAGTTGTAAAAAGGAGGGCTGAGAGGTTGGGGAGGTCATTAGGTTATTGGGAAACGCTGTCTGCCGCAGACAAGGTTCGTTCTCGGAACGGTTGTTTTTTTTTTTCACTGCTGTTTACAGATAAATCAGAACTAACGAGGGCCAGTCTAGTTAGCTTGGTTGGTAGCGGGTCTGCCTTGTAAGCTCTAGGCCGTGGGTTCGATTCCCACCCGGGGCGGATTTTATCCTGAAGGGATAATGCTCGTTCTCGGAACGGATGGCTTTCTCCTATCCTGTCTTCCTTCTCTCTTCGATTTCGGGACGATAAGACCTTAGCAGTTACAGTTCCCTCTGTCAAACCTCTTAAATTGTTAAAAAAATATACGAGTAGGTAGGTACTAAAAGTCAAAATTCACCAAATAACGCGTCTTAAGACATCAGCAAAACTACTTAAAGTTGAAAACT
>NW_007397495.1:0-919 GCF_000475195.1 Diaphorina citri | reverse complement strand
TAATTAGAGCACCCATTTTGGAAACGAAATCCCTTCTCCCTGTCATAAAATGAGGGGAGGAAAAGAAAGAGGGAGAAGAAGAGGGATGAAGAAATAGAGGAGGGAGAAAAGGCGGACGAAGGGGAACGAATAAAAACAACATAAAGTAAAAGTATTTTTTTGGCAGTAAAAACGAGCAAATAAAAATGTCTTAAAATGAAACCTATGTTGGGACTGATATAATGAAAAAACCTCTGAAACAATAATATACTGCGTCAAGGAAAAAAATGTGGTTTGTGTTGTTTCTAATGAAATATCCGTCGAAATGAAAAACTCCAATGGCTTCACTTTATTAATGGCCTTTTATTGGACAGCTGAGGTACCTAGCTCCAAATTTTTCCTTTCAAATTTTCGTTAAATAAAATGAAAACAAAGTATCGAAAATGTCCCTTTATTGTAAATAAGAGTACAGCCGTTAACTTGGAAGGTAGCTTGCCTTGTAAGCGGCAACAAAAACCTTCAGATAAGTTTAAAATTTCAAATGTTTGTTCAGATGTTCATCGCTACTCGAGAAAAAATCTATCGGGGTACAATTTGTATGAACGCCGTAAATCTATTTGAGTATGCAATGTGCAATAAAATAATCATTAGTGGAGATGTCGAATTTCCTTTTCATTCTTTTACTTTGAATTTTCAGCTTCAAATTAGCCAGAATAATATTAAGTTTGAGGGGTTGAGCGCCTGCCTTGTAAGCGCTAGGTCACGGGGTCAATTCCCGCCGGGGGCTAACTTTATTTTGTACAGATAAGGTTCGTTCTCGAAACGGTAGGTTTTCCCCTGTCCAGTTCTCAATTTGTGTTCCGTTTTGGGAGATAAGACCCCCGTAGTTACAGTTCCCTCTATTAAAATAAGTGAAACCTCTACAAAAAAAAAAAAAAAT
>NW_007397494.1:0-919 GCF_000475195.1 Diaphorina citri | reverse complement strand
TATACCTACACATAATATCCTATCCTATATCTTCTTTTATTCTAAGACATAATTACCTATTAGTCATTAAAAAACGAGTAGTCAGTAAAAACATAGGTGAATAATACATTTCAAGTACCCAGGCGATAACCCTAAGAGTCAAATAGCTAATGACTATTTTATAAAATCTGTAGGTACTTGTTTTTCCCTATTATTCATGACCTAACAAAGGTCTGTACGCACCTTAAAGATAAGCGCATCGTGCGTGGTTGGTACCTGGACGAGTGACCGACTAAGTAATGGAGTGCCCTCACCTATCACGTGCTACCTGTCTACTACGGAAAATATTCAGCCTTATAAGGACAACGGAGCAACCGGTTTCCAGCGAATGTGTTGCCTCTTACATGCCTGCGAGTTAGAAGACTTGGAGATGTACATATCTGAATCACTCGAAACCTATTTTATTTTCTTCTCCATCTTAGGTTAAGGCGGTCTCTTCTTGATCCCTTGTGTGCCGCGTACACTTTCGGCCGAGAAAAGTGCTCGTGATTTGACTTGCCAAGGTTATCCTAGAGAACTCTAATAGACATTATCTGATATTAAAAGTATGTATCTACCTACCTACTGCGTAGGCATATTTTCGTCAGTATTGGCTCTATTGGCAAGTGATTAATTTTTCTACTATGTCAAGGAGGAGTAGATCCGTGCAAGTAAAAGTCAGATTTCTTGGTGTTAAAGATTTTTATCCCAAATGGGCAATGTTATAATGACCAAGGTTATACATACTGGTTTTTTTTTCCACCTTGTCTTTTTTTTCGGATTTCAACTAGCCCCTCAATGATCAGATACCTACACACTTGTTTACATACCTGCATGCGACATCCACATCTTTCTTGGAGCTCGGGATACCCTGAAGTTCTGTCTGGTGCAGCATATCGGG
>NW_007397493.1:0-919 GCF_000475195.1 Diaphorina citri | reverse complement strand
CGCATGGATCACTGAAGTTGAGCACGGTTGCGCGTGGTTAGTACCCGGATGGGTGACTATCTGGCCAATAGCGTGCTGCTAGCTTTAAAAAAATAAAGTTATTGGAGTCAGAAAATAAAAGACAGCGTCGCAGGCGAAATTTTTTTTCGACAAAATTTAAGTAGCTCCCTTCAAGGTTGCATACTTTTTTTTACTGACCAAAGTCTTTTTTACGTTTTATAGGCTTTGAAATATTCCCAAAACTTTTTCATGAAGAGACAAAATTTCAGCGCCGCAGGCGAAATTTTTGAGAGATTATATGTTGCCCCTTCATGGTTGCATACTTTTTTTTTAATTTAAATCTTTCGTTGTCTTTTTTTAGGCTTTGAAAAATTCCCTGACTTTTCCAGTCTCCATGAAATTCCCTGACGTTTCCCAGTTTTCCAGTCTGGTAGACACCCTAGCAGAAAGTAAAAAAGTTAACCAGTTTTTCCATTGTCTATAGAGGATTTTTCACTATAAAAAATATTATATGAGACTTCTACCCTCAAAAACCACGAATAAACTACCGTTTGGGAGAATTTAAGAATCTAGTGATTTCTTTTCCTTGAATCTAGTGATTTTTAAAAAATTGGAGTGGAGACCCTGTTTTCTACTGGGAGTTTAGGGCCAAATCATGAATTTTTTTAAAAAAAGCATTTTTAAAAAAAGCATTTTGGCTCAAATGTAAAATGGGTCAAAAAAAGCATTTAAAATGTAAAATGCAAAATGCTTTTTCAAAACCAATTTGAAATGTAAAATGTAAATGTACATTTTACATTTTGCATTTTACATTTTCCATTTTGCGGTTCGCACATCTCTGGTTTTATCAAGGTACCTACTTTTTTTTTATCAACATGGATATGGTAATAGAACAGATGTGCTTACTTGGGTGAGGTAA
>NW_007397492.1:0-919 GCF_000475195.1 Diaphorina citri | reverse complement strand
CCGCTTGGAGCAAAGGCTGCCGAGAGAAAAAGAACCATAATTATGCACCTTTATATGTATGTATTTTATTTTATGTTACTTGTTTTTGTGTGAGAGACGGTTATATTGGAGCAAAGGCTGCCGAGAGAAAAAGAACCATAATTATGCACCTTTATATGTATGTATTTTATTTTATGTTACTTGTTTTTGTGTGTGAGAGACGGTTATCTAAACTGTTAGAGACTCTGTATGAATCTTCTTTTTACTGGGATTTCAGAAAGTTATTTAACTGTTAAAGTCATATAGGACTTTTTATTAATCTTCTTATGCTGGGATATCAATCAGCTCCTCAATTCGTTCTCAGGAGGCCGAGTGCACCCTGAACTAGCTAGGGGTAGGTACACGTTACCTCAGATACCAACCACGCTCGACATTGCTTAATTTCGGTGATCCGTCTCGTTGAGAACTGGCGCATACAACGTACCTACTATTGCCTCTGCGCTGGATGGAATCTTGTATTTGACTACCCAATGCCGGACTCTCAATCAGCTCCTCAATTCGTTCTCAGGAGGCCGAGTGCACCCTGAACTAGCTAGGGGTAGGTACACGTTACCTCAGATACCAACCACACTCGATATTGCTTAATTTCGGTGATCCGTCTCGTCGAGAACTGGCGCATACAACGTACTATTGCCTCTGCGCTGGATGGAATCTTGTATTTGACTACCCAATGCCGGACTGCCCTTTTTGTGTACCTAATCGACTATTCAGAAATGCTACCAAATGATGGGTTTGCGGATAAAACTTACCAAGTGATGCCCCCCCCTTGGGCCAAAATGGACCATTCAGAAATGCTACCAAATGATCGGTTTGAGGGTAGAACTTACCAAATGATATGTAGTGAGTCCCACCACTTCTATAAGGCCATCATCTGTCTTCT
>NW_007397491.1:0-919 GCF_000475195.1 Diaphorina citri | reverse complement strand
AAAAAGAAAGAAGAATGTGTTTCAAAAAAAAAAAAAGTACAATACACGAAAGACGAGTTTTCTTTTTAAATATACGTACAGGTTTTCATAAATTATTTAATTAGGTAAATAAAATATCTTCTATACCAGCCTCAAGTCCAATGAAAATTCAAGGGTGAATTTGATAATCATTTAATCAAGAACCAAGATAATCTGAGGGAAAAACAGTTATAAGAATAAAAGAATTTGGAAGAAAAAAGCTTGTGAAAATAAATTTTTGTACCTACAAGCTTGTGAAAATTTGTACAAGCTTGTGAAAATTAATTTTTGGTGTTTCATATCAACATAATAAATTGTGCAATTTTAGGCTTAAAATTTTTAATTTTTTCAAGATTGTAAGTAGGTACCTATAGGTACCAAATGTTTTTACATTTGGATATCCCGTACTTACATTACAAACACCTTGCAAAACTTACATTACATCTTCTGCCCCCAAAAAATCCAGATTTTATAATTATGCAAAACTAAATACGCAAATGTAAATAAATAATATATTACGTACATAGGTAATTATGGAGTCACTTGTACATATAAAAATGTCACTTTAGGGGATTGCAACTTTTTTTTCTGAGTCTCGTTAATCATAAACTCATACAGTTTTTGTATAATTTACACTTTTTCTTGTAATTTACACTTTACCGTCTATAATTTACACTTTTTCACAATTTTTAACAAACTTTTTAAACAGCTTCAACTTTAGACTCGAGCTTCTTTTTGAATTACATCTGTCTCCCTCTCTTTCACCTTCGGGGGATTTGAACAAAGTTTTTCTGTGGGTTTTTAATTTTCCAAAATTTTTGTTCTCTGAGTGTTATTCAAATAAGGCGACTTAACTTTCTACCTACTTATCTATACCTATCTAAGTAACTGCATGAATACT
>NW_007397490.1:0-919 GCF_000475195.1 Diaphorina citri | reverse complement strand
TTGACTCCGCCGGGAATCGAACCCGGGTCTCCCGCGTGCAAGGCGAGCGCAGTGACCACTACGCCATGGGAGCTGACCACAGAAATATATATACAAGTTGGACAAAAATTGAGAATTAATAAAATAAATTTATAAAGTTTGATCAAGGCTGGTGTTAATGCCTATGGCATTCAGTTTTGTATTGCGTTATTTTCTGTGAGTTTTTCGGTTGTTTGGTTTTTTATTGTTTTCATCTGTTTGGTTTTCAGTAATTTGGTTGTATTCTTTGTGATTATTATCTTTCATATATTTGTCAAGTGAAAACATAGTACATACCTATCATTCTTTATCATGTTACTTGACATAGTAACCCGTTTCCAGAAGATAGTTTTGTCTTGTGTTATTTTCTGTGAGTTTTTCGGTTGTTTGGTTTTTTATTGTTTTCATCTGTTTGGTTTTCAGTAATTTGGTTGTGTTCTTTGTGATTATTATGACCAACTTTCTATTATTACACAATTCGATCAAATCTTTATTTACAGAAATATATATACAAGTTGGACAAAAATTGAGAATTAATAAAAATAAATTTATAAAGTTTGATCAAGGGTGGTGTTAATGCCCATGACATTCTCTACCTTCATTCTATCAGATTGTTAGTTTTGTCTTGTGTTATTTTTCTGTGAGTTTTTCGGTTGTTTTGTTTTTATTGTTTTCATCTGTTTGGTTTTCAGTAATTTGGTTGTATTCTTTGTGATTATTATCGGTTGTTCATGACACATTTTGTAGTTTCATTTCACTGTTGTGTTAGATGACTTGTTGATAGAACGGACCAATATGTTGAATATCGCGCGATGTCAATACAATTATGCACCCATATATAACGTACTGGTTTGAGGTTTTGCAAAGTTTGCAACAGCTACAAGAAACTTGAAATAAAACC
>NW_007397489.1:0-919 GCF_000475195.1 Diaphorina citri | reverse complement strand
GGATTGAAGAGGTAGAGTGTGATGATGGAATGGTTGATGGGATTGAAGAGGTAGAGTATGATGATGGAATGGTTGATGGGATTGAAGAGGTAGAGTGTGATGGCGGAATTGTTGATGGGATTGAAGAGGTAGAGTATGATGATGGAATGGTTGATGGGATTGAAGAGGTTGAGTATGATGGAATGGTTGATGGGATTGAAGAGCTAGAGTGTGATGGCGGAATGGTTGATGGGATTGAAGAGGTAGAGTGTGATGATGGAATGGTTGATGGGATTGAAGAGGTTGAGTGTGATGGCGGAATGGTTGATGGGATTGAAGAGGGAAAGTAGAAATTACGACGGTCCGTAGAGAAGGAATATTAGAAGGGGGGAAAAAGGAGGTAAGTTATGGGAGTGAAGGGAAGGAGGTAAGGAGAAACGTAAGTGAATGAAAAATGGAGGTGGCAAGATATGGGAATGAAAAAAGGAGGTGGAGGAAACTTATGGGAGTGCGAAAAAGTGTAAGGAATGTTGTACCAAGTAACTGGTGTTGGCAACTAGGGTTGTTTTTCTTTATTAGGGATACCTAGGTATAGGTACCCACCAATTTTTATATACATATTTCATTTTTTATTTTTATCCCAATACATGGTACCTACAAATTGTCTAGCTGGGGACGTTAAACAGGGAGTATACCAGCTTAGTCTGGCTCGGGGACTTTAAACAGGGAGTATACCAGCCTGAATTTCTCTTTCTAAAGAAATAGCAAAGGTTGAGTGCGAAGGGCATCCCCTCGGTAAAATTTGTACCCAAACCCAAGTGTCAACCCAAAGCAATCACCCTAGTTACTAGTTAGGGCTGATTGAGTGATTGAGAGGCTCGCGAAAAACGCAGATCCCGTCTGTACACGGGAAAAGGCAAAAAAGAAGACGACATGAAAA
>NW_007397488.1:0-919 GCF_000475195.1 Diaphorina citri | reverse complement strand
TGGACCAAACTCGTAGTAAAAGATGGATGGATGAGAAATTTAGAGAGGTTAGAATTAGAAATTACGCAGTTCATACTCTTGGATAAGACTAATAAAAATTAAAAAAAAAAAACCTTTTCATACTAAACTTGGACATCCTATGCCTAAACTTGTAAATGTAGGGAACAACTACACGCACATTTTGTCTTGAAAACCCAAAGAATTGTCAATTTAAAATGACACAATTTTGCAGTGGAAGGCTGTGCAACAGTCTGTGGTAGTACAAGGCTGTGCTAATGGTGTGTGTGCTGTGGTGTTCATGAAATAAGTATTACTAGTTCAATATGCCGCAGTGTTGGGATGGTTTGCCTCGCGTGTATCTGGTTCCTTCCACAGCTTTCTCTTTATACCATGGGCAATATGTAATCCTTATGTAACCCACCAGTACTAGGTCTTATGTATTGTTACTCGTTTAGTTGTTTAGTCATACATAAGACTTTGCCGAGGATGTACAGGCTGGCTCGGAAGTATTGAAGCGATTCTTCATGTGAAGGACTTGGTGGATTTGCTACTGAAGCGTTTCTGAGATTGGTTTTGAATGTTTTAACGATATCTTTAGTTTTCGAGGATGCACAGGCTGGCTCGGAAGTATTGAAGCGATTCTTCATGTGAAGGACTTGGTGGATTTGCTACTGAAGCGTTTCTGAGATTAGTTTTGATTGTTTTAACGATATCTTTAGTTTTTTCTCGCACTAGTCTTCATTAGTTGTTTTGGACGTCTAGTTTTGAATGGTTCATAGATTTGCAATCAGAGCGGTTCTGATATTAGTTTGGATCAGTTGATTTGGATAAAGATGTATGTATTTAGATAAAGTTTTGAATGGTTGATAGGTACTTTTTAAAATAGAGCGATTCTAATATTAATTTTGATTAGTCCTAG
>NW_007397487.1:7511-10373 GCF_000475195.1 Diaphorina citri | reverse complement strand
TTAAAACATCATTTCTTAAAAAAAAAAAAAAAAAGTAAAAAAAAACACTGGTGTGTCTAAAACAAAAATGTCCCAAAAATCCTTCATAATGAATAACTTAGATTCTGCTGCAATTTATCACAGTCCCAAAAACCATAGGTACCTACCTATACAAAGTAGAACACAAGTTCTTTTGTAAATGCCTGATTTCAATAAAACTTTTCAGGAATTTTGAACCTCTCTAATGTTCATGCCCTGTGTATCTGGTCTCAATTTGTGAAACTAAATTTTTTGGTACAAATTACGTTATCAGTTTTATGGTCAGTTAGATTTCGCTGCGGTCATGCTACAGAATCATTGAAGGGCTGATGACACACCCAGTCGTGCCCTTTTTAAAAAATAAATAAACATCTTACTTAAAAGCCATCTTCAGCCTACACTGGCGATTACAAAGTCAGTAGTGAAGTTAACCAATTACATTGTATGATTATCAATTGATTAAACAATTCATCGATGGTTTTTTGACCTGGTTTCAAGAAACCCTTTTTTGAGACGAATCATAATATACATAATTGTAATAGTGGGCTAGAATAAAGCTAACTATGACAAATGAAGGGAAAAAAATTATACCTATCAAGCATTATAAGTACTCTCAGCCTCGCCGGATCATAGAATAGCTACTTTGACAATAGAGAACGACCTGGCGACCAGTGCCTACATCATTGAAAAAACATTTGATAGTTGAAAAAAGACGGAGAAAAAAATCTATTACCTACCATAATTGGACATTTTCTTCCAAGCTGACAGCCTAAAAAAAGCACCTACACACTTACACTTAGGCCAGCCACTCACTATCAGGTAGACCTGATGAGGTGTACCTGTCAGGTCTATGTGATGAGTGGCTGACCTTAGGTATATCATTAATTTGGTTTAATTTTTCTTTGAGATGCTTCTTTGACGAATTTCCTTTTGAAATCCCTATCCAATTTACAAAACATGGGGATTTCTTTCCAGTAACCAGTGACAATTTTGACGGACCGCCAAGGCCAGGGGATGGCCTAGTTTATCACAAAGCAGGCCGCCACGAGATTCCGTAGTCGCTTGGCGGGCCGTAACCATTATACAGCCACTTCTATAACCTAGACTTTGTGTCGTGACTCTAACACTGCTGTTTTTTTTTGACGTTTTTACCGTTACGTATCTCCGCCCCGCCTACCCAAGATAAGAAGATATGTAGATTCGCCCATAGTGCATTGGTAGTGTGGGGAAACTGATCATATTACGAATTTAGAAAAAGGCACGTTCAATGTAATTTTGTGTTTAAGTGTGGGCCGCGGATGGCGAGATCGAAGGGTCGCGCGTGAACGTGCCTCTGGTCGCCGTCGTCGACAGAGGGTTGCGAGGCCTATCGACCCTGCCCAAGCCGTTCGTAGCCTCGCGAGCTCTGCTACCGGCCGTCACCAGCACCACACACACCGAAATGGTCCAATGCTCGTCCACTGCTTCAAGCTGTGAGAGGGAGGTAGGTGGAGTGGGTAGTCGGGTCGGGTGGGGAGGGCGTCATCTGGGACGCGGTGAGTTCTCGCACCTGAAGGCCGCGTTTTTGGCTCTATCGGGCCTCAGTCACGTTTTTGGCTTGATGTGGCAAGTCGTTTCGTGTCCTGGATGAGCTAGTCGGTTTCTTGGCCGTCTCCCCGGATCGAGCGTTTCTAGTGTCCGTCGACGTAGTTTTTCTCGCCTATGCTGATGCGGGATTCCTCCAAGTCAGTCTGTCTCCTTATGAGCTTTCCCTGATGCAGACCTCCGGTCTTTCTCGGTAAGGGTCCCTTCTCATTCATGGCCTTCCCTGAATAGTTTTTACTAAAGTCATGTCTTTCGAGGTAAGCTTTTCTGCTGACGTTCCCTCAAGTCCAAGTCTTTCTTCATGGAGCCTTCTGACCTGCACTAAAGGTCAACAGTACGTACTGTTTCCTCATCTGACTTTCTTGATAAGGCAGCGTCAGTCCTTCCAAAACAGTTATATCATTCGCCTGAAACCTTGGAAGCCGTTTCAGGCTAGGACTGTTCCAGGCGGGCGTAAGTGTTCACAAGTGCGGTCACGTGTCGAGGTTTATTAAATCCACTCAGGTCAAACTGGCTAGAACAAACTCACTACTCCTCCTTCGCATCAGTTAGGGGGTGTGATTTTTTTTCTGTTTCTTTTTTGGGGACAACGACTGAAAATTTTGACAGAAGAAAATTCAACATCAACTCTTCTTCTTCTTCTTCTTCTCTTCTTCTCTTCTTCTTTCTTCTTCTTCTTCTTCTTTCTTCTTCTTCTTCTTCTCTTCCTTCTTCTTCTTCTTCTTCTTTCTTCTTCTTTTGACAACCGAAGTGGTCGGTGTAAATCCGACCCACCCACTTAATTTATCTAGTCTGCCAGGGTAAAAATGAAACGAATAGGATATCCTTCCTTTCATTGTGACATTAGCCCAGTTTAAACAACCTACCAGTCAAAAATCAAGTTTTATGCCAAAACTCCAGGGATCTCGCGATTTAGGCTTGCTCAAAGGTTAGTAGGATCTGACTCTAACCCCTCGAGAAATGCTTTCTGTTGGCTGGTGCAGACTTCGAAAGACTTGCGTACCCATTTCCACTTCCTTTCCCGGGTTATAGGGGGGTTCAAGTAATAAAAACGAAACAAAATGTAAAGTAGATTAGAGTTGAAGGGTAAAGAAGAGGGGGGTCCAAGAGGGTAAGGGTGGTCGTGCAGCCTGACCATGCTCGTGGTGAGGGTGGGTAGGCGTGGTGGTGATGGGTGTCGCGGAGGGCTGGTGGTGGTAGACTACTCGGTGGTTTGCCGGCGGATGACTCTGTGAGCGGGGATCGAAGAGTTAGGGGGCA
>NW_007397487.1:0-599 GCF_000475195.1 Diaphorina citri | reverse complement strand
GAGAATTTGACATTTGATTTGATTGATTTATTATTAAATTTTCATCAATATAAAGACTTGAATTTCAACAAAGAAAATTATCTGAATATCCACAGCTCAGTGAGTGCACCCTACATACTGGTGGCAGTAAAATCGAAGGCAAAGAATCTTTGTGGCGCCTTAGACCTAATATTGAGGAAGGGTTTGATGAAATTCTGATGACGGTGGTCAGTCCGGCGTCATCCAATGATAGACCGAATGATGTGAAGAGACCGGAAACTAGCAAGTAAGTTTATAAGTGAATGAATCAGTGGCGTAGCGTGTATGTATGGTGTGTATGGCGGCCATACAACTCAAAAGTTCACTCTAATGCCCATAAAATATATTAATGGCATGTACTGTGATGGGACTTGGTAGACCTGTGCATGAGCCCTACACTTGAATGTAGACCACGCTACGCCACTGGATTAACTACTTTGTTTTTTAATTACCTGGAGATGTTGCCAATATCCGGATGGAGATGTACAGGGTTGCAAAACATTCGGGCCCCCTCTTCATCACTCGAGAGGCCCCCTAGTTTCAACTCGACCACCTCAGTCACGTGCAGACGATAAGGGGCC
>NW_007397486.1:0-919 GCF_000475195.1 Diaphorina citri | reverse complement strand
CTTATTTTGATTTCGTCCAGTGATGGTAAGTACCTAAGTATAATATTATTAATATTATTATATTAAAGCAACCTCCGTGGCCGAGTGGGATCACACTAGGCTTGCACGCAGGGGGCCCGGGTTCGATTCCCGGCGGGGCCGAGGTTTTTTTTTGGCTCTGTGCTTGGAGTTCAGGATGCACTCAGCCTTGTGAGGACAATTGAGTAGCTACTTTAATTGAGTACCAGTGGCGACATTACTAGTGTAAAAAGATTATTGAAATATGGAAATTGATTGCAAAGGAGGCACTTAGTAATGTTGTGATATCCACAAAAGTTGTGAAAAAGCTCTGCTTTACCACAAAGAATTTGAGATTTGATTGATTGGTTGATTGATTGATTGATTAATATTATTATATTAGTACATAAACTGGCTTGAACCTTGAATATCACGTGATTTAGTATTGGATTTTTGGTACTTGTGCAGAAGTCACGTCAGTGGAAGATTGCTACCAAAGGAACTGGCACAAACGAGCAGTGACCAGTGTTATTATAGGGTTAGGTTAAACGCAAAAAGGAGTTTTCTTTTCCACTGTCGTGGCTTCTGCATAGTTACCTGATTTTTTTTTTTATGAGATCTCTAACTATTCAGTCAGGAATAGTGATCGAAATGCCACTAATCAAAAGCTTTGTATTATATGCCTGTTATATGTGAGGACTTCATACCAAATTTCAAGTTTCTATCTCATATCATTCTCGAGATATTTACAGGCACACAGAACTGACCATAGATAATTTCTGTTGATTACAATACTTTCTTACCTATAGGATAAGGAAAGTAAAAAGATAATGAAAAAAATGTGAACAGAAAATAAATTTCCTAGGGCCCCCAAGAGATTTATTAGATTTTAGAACATGATGCAATCTGCTATATTCATTTC
>NW_007397485.1:0-919 GCF_000475195.1 Diaphorina citri | reverse complement strand
TTTTGAGCTTTTTCCCTCTAACTTTGGTCCGGAAAAATCTAATTGGGCTGGCTAACAGGAAAACTTGTCAAATCCCATATTCTCAGATAATCAATTGATGATACATCTCAAATCTCAAACTCTGTATGTGTACAATATGTAGTTTTTTTATTTCTTAATAGTAAATCGATTAGTCAGCGAGTTTTCTTTGGAAAGTGGAAAAGAACCTTCTGATGCACCAAGGTGATTATGTGGGAAAACCGTGGTTGTGTTGTCTGAGAATGTATGTATCTTGTCTGGGTCATAGGGTCTGCAAATCTGCAATCCACAAAGTACTGTGCTCAACCCGTTTTCGTTGAAATCCAAAAACGCACTCAGGAAGGAGCTCCACACATTGTGGTTCGGTCGTAATGAAGGAAAATGAATACCACAGGCGAAACATCCGTGTTCCAGTGCCAAATTTTCCAGAGTTGCTCGTTGCTCTAACGGCTAACAGAATTTGCTTTCGAAAGACCTACTTTATCATCCCTTTCATACAGTCTAATTTTGCCAATGCCAATCAGTGCATCCTAATTTCATACAGTCTAATTTTGCCAATGCTTTTCAGAACAACCTGATGTATCCACACATGGTTGACGACTTGACGGCTGTCGATCGACAACGATCCATATCGACGAACGGCCGTCGACTATATGTGGACACAGCTGAACTTTCAATTTCTTCTCCATTTACAAAATGTTTTATATGTTCTACAAGCACTTCCATGGAGAGATAGTTCTCAAATCTATTACCATGTACAAACTCGTCTAGTTGATCAAGCGGCTAAGCATTACATTAGAAACTCAACTTCACTTTCATTCGGTTTTTTAATCATAACACCGAAGTAATTGCTCAATTATTATTATGATGAAAAGATGATGGTCTAGTAAGAACTCAGACT
>NW_007397484.1:0-919 GCF_000475195.1 Diaphorina citri | reverse complement strand
ATGTTCTACGTGACATCATAGCAACGTTTATTTCACCATGTTGTGTAGACTGCCAGGTTTTTTCAAGATAACAGAATGTTTTCAAGAGACTAAATATGATAACATTAGATAGTTTTAATATGAACCAGGCTTGAACTAAGATGAGTGAATTGGGAAAGGATGCTCAGAAAATACACCGCGTGGTTACCTAATGAAGAAATCGCGTAAGGATTGGAAGATAATTGAAATCCAAGGTGAGGAAATTCAATTTTGTGAAACGTGAATATTTGTCACAAACCTCTTCTACACTGTGTCAAATTTCATGACTTCACTGTGACTTCAACTAACAACTTCCTCAGGCCTAAAGACCACTGCTCTAATGAGGTTGGTAATAAAAGTCTTGGTGATTGGTGGATGTGACACCTCACAATTGTATAATACCTACCAGTATATACCTAGTTAAATCTGTAAATCATAACAAAGATTAGATCAAACCTTGAAAACTCACTGAAATATTGGATGATAGTTCTAGGGATCCCCAACCTCAATCTCTTGATATTATGCTTAACTCGGAAAACATTCCTGATTGTGCATTTGCATCAAGACGTTTATTTTCCTATAATGCTAATGTCTCTACTATAAGTGCTATATAATTATAATTTATTATAATGCTTTTTATATCTTCATGAATTTTCCTCAAACTATCCGACGGGGTTTTTAGTACCACAGTCTGGGAGTCTCTCCTCCTAAGTTTTTATCAATAGCACCAAACCAGCAATCCTTTTCCTAGAGTTAGAGAGTTTGTTAAAAAAAATGCGTAGGTAGCAACTGTTAGGATTAGCAACTAGTTATAGTTTAACTGATGATGACGTCACTTCACTAACCCTAGTGTCAATACTTGTTCACCTCTTGAACGAGAGAGAAAAACCCACTACTTGAG
>NW_007397483.1:0-919 GCF_000475195.1 Diaphorina citri | reverse complement strand
TTGGGTATGACGGAATATTAGAGGAGAATAAAACCTTTAAAAACATCACACAACCATTATAATAGTCGTTGTGACGTCAAAATTTTCCCACAATGAAGTGCAATGTTGCATTTTAAGTTGGGGTAGATTATGGGATTTCACAAGTTACATAGAACCGATTACTCAGGACGATCAAATTGGCTTCTCCTTTTCCTCTTCAAATTTTTTGCTAGGAAACTAGCAAGTACATCGTTCTACACTTCTATCTACATGGAACTATATCGTCATTGTAGTCGAATGAAACATACTCCAAGCATGTGATAAATACGATCACTATAAATAGCCTCACGAGCACCACATTGCTGGCATAGCAAATAATTAGATACCTTAGATTAAACAAGATTAAGGATATGCAACAAGCCGTACAGCACATATCTGAGCGATCATGACTCTATGTTAATCAACTAGCCTGAGACCGCTTGGCCGCTTTCAAAGAAAACCTATTAGCGATCTACAGCGATCTTGAATCAAACAGAATTCCTGTTTGTAAATTTCCGAGAAAATTTCGTTCAACTCGATTCTCATTGTTTAATGGACTAATAGGCTGATAGACTAACAGACTGACTGGTACTTACATAAAGGTGGATTTACACTAGAGCCTAGTGAAGCTACACACCTATTAGCTACCTACAGCGATCTTGAATCAAACAGAATTCCTGTTTGTAAATTTCCGAGAAAATTTCGTTCAACTCGATTCCCATTGTTTAATGGACTAATAGGCTGATAGACTAACAGACTGACTGGTACTTACATAAAGGTGGATTTAGACTAGAGCCTAGTGAAGCTATACATTGATGCATCGGTCCGGAGTCGAACTTGTACACGGCTGCGCGGTAGCTCTGCAGCAATATGCCACGAACACGAATGCGGCCGCAAATCT
>NW_007397482.1:0-919 GCF_000475195.1 Diaphorina citri | reverse complement strand
CACAGGAGTTGGTTACCTATAGGTACGAGACGAGACTCGGCAAAATTATAGATCTTTACCGTTCTAAGTTACAGAATGCTTTGGTGACCCCCCCAAAAAAAGGTGTAGAGAGTTTTATGGGGACTAAAAGCTGATTTCAAAGGGTAGATTTCATCTGAGGCGGTTTCAGGATGACACAATTGAACACTGAACACCCTGTAAGTGTTTCTGTTTCCTAATCTTCCACACGGGAAACTGCCACATGAAAAATTCATGAAATCTGTTTCCTTTTGTTTTAACTTCAGTCTAGTCCTTCTCTCTTACCTTTTTTCTCTTTCTCCTCCTTCTTCTTTTTCTTCTTCTTCCTCCTTTTCTTCTTCTTTCTCCTTTTCTTCTCCTTCTTCTTTTTCTTCTTCTTCCTCCTTTTCTCCTCCTTCTTCTTTTTCTTCTTCTTCCTCCTTTTCTTCTCCTTCTTCTCCTTCTTCTTTTTCTTCTTCTTCTTTTTCTCCTCCTCCTTCTTCTTCTTTTTCTTCTCCTTCTTTTTCTTCTTCTTTTTAATCTTCTTCTTCTTCTTCTTCTTCTTCTTCTTCTTCTTCTCCTTCTTCTTCTTATTTTTCTTCTTCCTCTTGTCCTTCTTCTTTCTCCATGCGTGCTTCATTTTCTTCGGACATCTCCTATCCATCTCGTTTGTATACCGTTTCACCTATTTATTTCCTTCTTCTTCTTCTCTCTCCCTCCCTATTCCTTCGAACTTACATACCTATTTGTGGTGTGTACCTTCTTTTAGATAGTGTTATAACTTACAATTAACATTTTCGTCAATTGAGTGTGTAAGAAATAACAATAAATAAAGGAAGTATCTTTATAAAAATGAAATGTTTTCAAATTCGTTCAGGTTTTCTCGAAGTTCTTTATTGAAAATACTTAAAAAAAAAAAAAA
>NW_007397481.1:0-919 GCF_000475195.1 Diaphorina citri | reverse complement strand
TTTAAAATAAACAAGTTGAATAAATTAGCTTGAAAAATAAAACGAGCACGTAAAACAAACACACAAGTTTGAATATAATATTTTCTGTCATTATATTTTTCAAGTGAAATCCCAACACAAAGAAGGCACATATTCTCGGATCTTTTCAGTGGACTACTCAGTCAATGGGTCAGATCCTAACCTCATGTAGCTATAGATGTTCGATAGTTAGGATACTTCTTGGGAGTTGACGAGTGAGTTAAGGTAGAAACACACTACTCGTCACGTCATGTGAGCTCATGGGGAGTCAGAAAGATGTGTTCAAAGTTCTCCCCATAATATTGTACGTGTTTTCGTTCAGGACAGCTACACTACTATCACGACACGTGTGCTCATGTGACTTGAGGGCAGTGTGGCTATCACGAACGAAATTACCTACAATATTATGGGGAAACTTTGAACTACATCTTTCTGGCTCCCCATGAGCTCACGTGACTTAACATGATAGTAGTGTGATTCTACCTTCACATCCCTTGGACCCTACTTATTGTAAAGATTAGTTCTCTTTTTACAACTCACTCTTTACACGTCTCCATTTATTGAAATAAGAAGGAAATAGGTTTTCACTCGACTAAATTTAATAAACAACTTTATTATTATTATTATTATTTTCAAAGTAGGTGCTTTAACACTCGTACGTCGTTCGCGCCGAAAACTTCATTGATGGAAGAGAGTCAACATGTTTCAGCATCTCATGATGCCATTTTCCATCAATAAAGTTGTTTATTTAGTCAAGTGAAGACCTATTTTAATTTTAGTATTATTATGACTTGGATTTTGTTCATTCATTGACAGACCGCTGTCCTGGCTTGGCGCTGGTTTTGCCAAAGTGTTCGCCGTCCTCGAGAGACTGGGGCAGGGGATGGTTGAGAGTTTCAGG
>NW_007397480.1:0-919 GCF_000475195.1 Diaphorina citri | reverse complement strand
AGACGAGAGTTACGTGTTAGGCAAAAAAAGTAGAGAAATTAACGATATAGGGGAGAAAAATCCCCCAAAAACCAGTTTCTTTGTCTGGACAAAATTTGCATCAGCACTTTCGTGTTCCTGGTAAAAAGACCTTTAATTTGATATATAGGTCGACCCGGTTTGGATAAGTCCTTCTATGGGGACAGACAGACAGACGGACCGACCGACAGACAGACAGACCAACCGACAGACAGACGACACCGAAGCGAATACAATAGCCCGTCCCTTGTACCTTTTATTATTACTATCGTAATAATAAAGGAAGGACGGGCTAAAAAGAGAGGCAGACCAAACCTGAGGTGGAGAGGTAATATTGAGGAAGACTTGAGAGAAAAGGAAGGGAGAAGGGAGGAGGCGTTAGCTAGGCGAGTATGGAGGGGTAGAATAAAGGAGGGTAACGCCGACCCCCAGAAAAGATTGGGAAAAGGTGCAGTAAGAGAAGAAGAAGAAGCCTGAGAAAATGACAAAATGTTTGAAGGAAAGAAGAAGATGAAGAAAATGAAGAAGAAGAAGAAGAAGAGGAAGAGGAAGGAGTAGGAGGAGGAGGAAGAAGAAGAGGAAGAAGGAGTAGGAGGAGGAGGAGGAAGAAGGAGTAGGAGGAGGAGGGAGAAGAAGAAGATGAAGATGATGAAGAAGAATAAGATGAAGAAGGAGTGGGAGGAGGAGGAGGAAGAAGAAGAAGAAAGAATAAAATCCTCTGGATCAACGTTTGCGAAGTGCAAAATTCAAAGTTTGATGTTCTTTCTCCGCCGATTGCCTGTTGTCTGCACTTGATTAGTTTCGCGCCTCCGCCACTAGAGCGCGCACCAGATTACGTTACCAGCAGATCGGTTGAGTAATTATCGTCGAGTTTCATTGCCAAGGTTATCACCAAGCTTCG
>NW_007397479.1:0-919 GCF_000475195.1 Diaphorina citri | reverse complement strand
AAGCAATATTATTAATTACAATCTAGTCTCGAAATTAAAAATAAGTCAAGCGTTGATACTAAAACGCTTTCGATAGATAAAAAGAGCTTTTTGTTGTTTTTCTATCGATTGCAAGCTATTATTAAATTTTCAATTCGTGTTTAGCAGTAGTTTTTAGTTACCTATCCAAGTTACAGATAAAAATTTGTTTGAAATCCATCTCACGGGACCTCGCTAAGAATCCCCTCTTGAAGTTGCACCACTGGATTACATTGATAACAGAATGATAACTAAACACGTGTGGGTAAAATAGATTATTCAAAGAAAAATATCCTACAGACTTTAGCAGAGAAGCTTTCTTGACATAGTTGTCTCAAGAAGCCGTTTGAACTTTGCACGAGTACACACGGTTCTCAATTTCTCAGCCAGGATATAGTGGATAGAAGATCATCAATTTCATCACAAATTCACGAATGGTTAGGAAAAAAAAAAACTTTGTTAGCTATTTTCTTCAGTGTGCTATGAAGAAGACTCCAAATAACATTCGTTATTCATTTAGCACCCTACTTTGTAACACGAACATTCACCAGTAGTTGTTCATAAATTCATACTTGATATAAGTGTTACCTACCATTAAAATACCCGACAAGTTCAATCGAATCGAATCTATCACAATATTTGAGGAGTTCCAGCGTACCTACATAATTAGTGGATGTGTTCATTTTACATTTCAAATATTTGCCCGGATTTCAGCGATTTTACTAACCTACCTATTCAGGTAATGTGAAAAATTGACTCCCTTTTCCAAGATGTTTGCAGGCCTAGGTATGATCTCCCAGACTTGAGTTGAGTGCAGAACTAATTTCAAAAGGAACTCAACTAGTTATGATAATATGAAGGAACTCGTGTCAGATTTCGGTGCTAAATGTTGATTATAAAG
>NW_007397478.1:0-739 GCF_000475195.1 Diaphorina citri | reverse complement strand
TTCTCCTATCCTGTCTTCCTTCTCTCTTCGATTTCCGGACGATAAGACCATAGCAGTTACAGTTCCCTCTGTCAAACCACTTGAAAAAAAAAAAAAAAGATATCCACAATAATAGTAGGTACTTTTTTAGTCTTATGTGAGCAGTATAAATAAGCACTATTAAAATTTCTCTGCCGAACAACCTAAGTGGCCTAGTGGGCATACCAAAGGCCCCGGGTTCGATTCCCGATGGAGTCGATTTTTTTGCAGTAGGCAGATTTTAGATTTTTTCAATTCAAAATTTTGAGAACCTCTCCCGCCTGGTTAGCGTATGATTTAATTCTGTTTTGCCGTGGGCACACTCTTTCCTCACTTGTCTTCAAATCAATACTATCAGCAGCTCTGCTTTCAGCTTTAACCGCAGAACCGAGTACGAGGTACTACGGGGTGCCTGGAAAAGAGACGACTAGACGAGGTACCGTTTTTAGCGTATACCAAAAAAGTTATTATTATGTTAGGGCGGTCTCTTCTTGATCCCTTGTGTGCCGCGTCCATTTCTGTTTAGGACTATTACCTACCACGTACGATTGTTTAAATGCAGTGATCCCTAGTCGAAAAGTTTTTCTTTTTATGTGAGAAGCCCTTGAACGGCTTGCAGGCTTTTCTACCCAGCCTTTCGCTGGGATTTTTACTTTCCTTATCCTATAGGAAGGAAAGTAATGTAATCGGGTCAAAATTTCGATGGTCAGTTTTTAGTGCC
>NW_007397477.1:0-920 GCF_000475195.1 Diaphorina citri | reverse complement strand
TAAACAACTCATACTCTTTTCCCCGAAAAAAGGATAGCTACCTACTCAATACAGAGTACCCGACGATATAATAATTATTATGTAGAATACCTACCTACCTACCTATTTGCTCAATTACTTGTCCCTACTTATTGTAGGGGTATGTAGGTACCTACCAATTCGTTGTAAACAGGAAATACCTACTCCTTTCAATGAAGGTAGGTACCTACAATAAAATATCATTTATTTCCTTGAGAATTTCAAAATCATTATCCGATAAATCTTGAAAAACATGTAAGTAAAATGATGGAGGACAATGCCTATGCTCCAAAGCGAAAATTCTCAACATAATTTATTGGAGCTATCCACCATTGAACTTTCACAGGTCAGGGAAGTTATGACTGGTGACATTTCTGTGTAAAATTTAGGTATGATTATATGATTAATGAATCGATTTTTGTTTGGATAAAGGCAGGTCAGTACAGTGCTTTTCCTTCGGTTCCCTCTTTTTAGGCTGTTATGTAATTTATTGCTTTGTTTATTTTGTTATTTATTACCTACTTTATTTAAGTCAGAATTTCTTTAAAAATGGAACAAATATTTAATATCTAAAACAGAGTCATGAATTATTTAGTAGGTACAGGAAAAACAAAAATCGACTCAGATCTCCTGAACAGGAGTAGGTACAGTTGGTTGAATTTATGTGAAGCACATTGCATACCTAAAGCATAATATCAGGCATTCATACAAAACTACTCGTATACCTATTCGTAAAAGATTGTCTCCACATTCTCCTCTAACCTCACTCCAAGCTACCTTTGAAAATTGAAAGGTACCTGCGAAAAAAGAACCTTTGTCACCCTTTGTGGGATATGAATAACTAATGGCCATCTGACAAAAATTGTAGGTATCAAATTTTTAAGGGTGTATCAAAAATGTAC
>NW_007397476.1:0-920 GCF_000475195.1 Diaphorina citri | reverse complement strand
AAAGTCTAACCAAGGTCTATATATTGTTTTGACGTGATTTTTATAGATTGAAGTTGTTAGGAACCATCAATTTTTATATATAGATGTAGATCTGTCCTAGGACAGGTTTCAACACGACGTTCTCCACTTTTCTCGATCTTGGGCGTCCTCCTTCATTTGTTCAAACGTTCTTCCATTCAGCACATCTCTCAGCATTCCAAACCTCTTTCTTCCTATTGATCTCTTTCCTTTCAGCTCTCCTTCCATGATTCTTCTCTGCAGACAATTTCTTCTCAGGATGTAGGTACCCAATACTCATCTCCTTAGCAATCGTTATACCTATTGTTAATATCCTTAGATTTACTATTCTTCATCCTCCATCACACTCCTGAATAGGTCCTTTTTAATCCAGATCAGCCTTTTCCCTCTTAAAAAGAAAGTACAATTTCGTAAGAAAATGGCAGTGGGAAAACGAGGAAAACCTTGACTTTTCCCCAAGTATTGGTACTTGAAAATGTTAATTGGTTATTTTTAATTAGCGATTGTAATTAGCTATAAGTGGGTACATATCTTAGATTTGGATATCTATTCTTTAACACGCAGGTAGACATATCTGCATGTTTGTCAACTTAAGGCACTTAAGCTGTATTATATTATGTGACTTTTTTATAGTCAACGTGGCTGAACCAATGAGATTCCGCTTTGAAAGTCCACATGGCAGAATCTCAAAATCTCATTGGTTCAGCCATGTTGACAATAAAAAAGTTACAATAAAATACGGCTTCACACGAAGAATAACTCTCATGATGTGGCATTTTCTTATCTCCGATATTTCCTTGATATGTGAAGACTCTGAGAGTTGGTAAACAGACCGCTAATCCCGTGACATCGTCTGGAGATTACCACTTGAGAATTTGCTTGGGTGGCAAATCTTGCCAGAT
>NW_007397474.1:0-920 GCF_000475195.1 Diaphorina citri | reverse complement strand
CCCCCAAGACTACGATGAATAGATATGATCCATAAAAACATTGAAAAAAGAGGTTTAGATCCAACAACTGTAATAAACCAAGAAAAGTTCAAAGATAAAACATGGTGGAGAGGCTTTGTTCACAGTCGACTCATTTCTGGAACGACTTAAGATTTGATGATAACATACGTATCACTAATCATGAATCTTCCCTTTATCTTCCCACAGGAGTGAATACAAGATAGGAAACCGTATCCTTCTCAATGTGATAGCTACGGGGATTTCAGCCTCTCAGAACCGACATGCGCCCAAACAGCAATATGTGACGCGGAAGAAGGAAGTGGCACTGAGGAATAAGAAGGTGGAGCTGTTCTGTATATTTGGAGGTGAGTAGGGAGAGAAAATTAATAGTGCTTATTTATTTATACTGCTCAAATAGGACTGAGAAGGAAGTGGCACTGAGGAATAAGAAGGTGGAGCTGTTCTGTATATTTGGAGGTGAGTAGGGAGAGAATATTAATAGTGCTTATTTGTTTATACTGCTCAAATAGGACTAAAGAGTCTCTTTACCTCACCTGTAGGCTGCTATACTCATTGCATAGGACTGAATCCCTTTTATCCTGGAAGAAAGGGTCCCTTTTAAACGGTTTGAACAGGACTAAAAAATCTGGTGTGAACATCACACGACTTTCCTTATTCTATTGAATGATGCTTATTTGAGTGTTCTTTTACCCTAACTTTTACAATATCTCTAACCGTTTTGTCGCTATAGCTGAAAACCGCAAAAAAACGGTCGAAATCTGTCCAAAAGCGGTCAAAATACCGCCAAATGCAGCAACCATCTCAACCAAGCGTTTTGTGTTGCATACTTGTCACATTTGACAGCTACATACCAAATTTCAAGTCTCTAGCTCTTACCGTTCTCGAGATATTTTGTTTAC
>NW_007397473.1:0-920 GCF_000475195.1 Diaphorina citri | reverse complement strand
ATTCCAAGATGGCGAAGACCTTGTTTCTCAATTCCTTGGCATTCCAAGACGCTGCTTTCATGTTCTCAAGTCTCAACCAATAACCAATAAAGTCCTTGATTGCACCCTTTTCAAGCGTCTTAAGATCAGTTGCAAATACGTCAAGTGGGCCTCTCTTGCATCTTGATTAGGTACTCTTCAAACAAATTTAATTTGTATCCTTCACATATTTGCTATTGATTCTACTCTCCCTCGCCTTCATCAACCTTTGTCTCTTCCAGTCTTCCTTCTCTTCTCCACACTCTCTTCTACCACCTCTTCCGTTCTTCTCTCCCTCATTTTCATCAACCTTTGTCTCTTCTTCCCCTTCAACACAAGGCTCCATTTTCTTCTTCTACATCACTTTCACCTTTCTCCTCTTCCATCTCTTCTTGACTCATTTTCTCCATTTTCTTCTTCTACATCACTTCCACCTTTCTCATTTTCTTCCATCTCTTCTTGACTCATTTTATTCTTCTTCTCCTCCCTGGGCTTCCTTATTGTCCCTTTTCGTCATATTCTTCTCCTTGTGCCCCTAGTTCTTCGTTTCTTCTGTTCCCATTCCTCCTCCTTTTCCTTCCAATCCTCCATTTACGACTCCTCTTGCTTTCCTTCATGTAACTTTTCGTCATATTCTTCTCCTTGATCTTCGTTTTCTTCTGTTCCCATTCCTCCTCCTTTTCCTTCCAATCCTCTTCCAACTCCTCATTTTCCTTCTCTCCTCCTCTTTCTTCTTCCTCCGCCTACTATTCTTCTTGATGTTCTTTACCTCGTCGTCCTCCTCATCTTCCTCTTCCTGTTTCTCCTCCTCCTTTCCCTTCTTCTTCCTTCTCCACATTCTCGTCCTTTCCCTATCCCGTTCTCTTCTTGATCTTCTTCTTTCTCTACCTCTTCTGCGTCCG
>NW_007397472.1:0-920 GCF_000475195.1 Diaphorina citri | reverse complement strand
GGAGATTTGTTGGGGCCCTTTTTATAAACGGGTTGCACAGTTCACTGAACTACTACTAAGTTTCTATTCCTCTACTCCAATGTCCTTCTTCTCCTCTTTCTCTTCCTCCTCCTCTTCTTCTTCCTCCTCCTCCTCCTCTTCAACTTCTTCCTCTTTCTCCATGTTTAAGGAAAGAAGAAATGGAATATTAGAGAAGTAGACATCTTGGCAGAACAGAGAGAAGTACGCTTTAGTCTGACGATTTAGGCATTAATGCATTACACCATTCCTTATGTGCTTGGCAAACTTGGAATTGAATGTTGTACTGTCGTTTTGTTTTGGAACGTCTTTACGGTCTTTGATGTTCTAAGTAATCTAAGTTATTGGTTCAACACGCTTAACTCGTTGAAGTCTTCTTTTTCTCTCTTAAAGAGGTTGGAAGGAGGGAAGTTCCCCTGAATACCCTGTTACAGGTCTCTTCCCTGAGGGAAGGGAACTGTAACAACTGAAGAGGAGGACACGTTTCATCCCTGATTCCCATTATCCGTTCAGGTTCGCTCCAGTCACAGGACGTTCTAGGAACAGTGAAATATAGATTCCTCCTCTATCACAAGGACAAAAGAGGACACGGAAAGTGAATAAGTACAAGGACCAATACTGAAACCCTGTCTTTTTTCGGCTCCACTTTTCATCCCACATTCTCCCTGATCCAAAAAATAATTAACCATGGCCAATTTGAAATCATAGTTCCCTATTCTCCCTCTGTTATTTGATGTTTTAGTAAATTTAATGTTTGTATAATATAAACTTGTAGTTCCTTTCCTACATATTAAACGCCTAGTAAATCATCAGGCATATTTCAACTTAATTTTGTTTTACCATTTTTTCTATGCCTTATTCATAATAATTTTCCCCTATTATTTTGATCGTAATTATGCTAG
>NW_007397471.1:0-920 GCF_000475195.1 Diaphorina citri | reverse complement strand
CGAATGACCTTCCCAGTTAAGGAGATCTCCTTATAGTCCTTATCCTGTGACCTGTGACTTTCACATAGAGGTTCGTACCTACAGATCTGCGGGATGCAGCACCTTGGCGTTGAAAATGCTCTGCAACAATGGAAAAATCTTAGATTTTATAATTTTGTAGGTACGTAGGACTTCCTGGAATTATTATAGGTACCTAATACTAGGTGTGCGATAACACGACATTACTGCCTACTTTATCAGTAAGCATTACCTATGTACTTAGTAGGAATAGCCTATTGAGACTAATTGATATAAATTTCTGCCTGTTGTAAGCATAGCTAATAAAACGAAAGTAGGCAAAAATATCCTTAATCGCTGGCCGGTCGGTATATTGAGATGCATTATGCATTAGTTATGTCGGTTTTCAGAAATTTCAGCAGTTACCTCCTCTATAAGCTACTGAAAAAGGATTCAATTTACAAACTGCCCTGATTTCCGGAAACCGTTAGACACGGTACCTATAATCGCCTGTTGTAGGTACTCCAGACTCCGTATAAGGTACAAATTTAATGTGTGTTGGAAAAATGTTCTCATATTTATTTTATAATGGCTTCAGGATATGGACTATTTAGAGACCAACCTGAAACACCTAATAACATTACCTAGTAGGTATTAGGCAGTACCTAATACTTGTGCGTACCTATACAGGTATAGTTGGTACTGATGGCCTCGTGTAGGTAATCCAGACAAAGCCTAGAAGTGAAGTATTAGTGCCTTTTAAGTATGATTTTATCAAACAGTCTGACGGACCTAGATCTCAAACTTTTTTCGCCACACACGTTCCAAGTTTCCGCCTGTCTGACAGACCACGGTCTGCCATCAGACGATCTGAGTGCGAGGTGGCTGACGATTAGACATTAAGAACTAATAAATTAATTTAT
>NW_007397470.1:0-920 GCF_000475195.1 Diaphorina citri | reverse complement strand
GAATTTTGTAATTTTTTTAGTGGTATTTCAAAGTATAGGGGGGGATGATACTTATCAGGTTTTACGATACCGTCTGTTTTAATTACCTGTATTTTTTTGCTGTAGGTGGAGGTTAATCTTTTATCGCAAAGTACTAGATCTAATGTGGACCCATGTGAATTTTGAATAGAGTTTATGCTCAGTAATTGATTTATTGTAATTATTTTATTTAATTCGGAACACACTTTGTTCTTCTGTGGTTCTAGAGTAGAATTTGGTCCTTTTATGCTATTGATGTTAAAATCACCAACTATTATTAAGTTGTGAGATAAATTTGGGTCTCTGAGGTCTAGTAAATTAGAGAAGGAAGTAATGAATTCTAGTTTTTGATATGGAAAGTAAATAACACAAATATCCACTTCAAGAGGGTTGATTATACTTATGTAGAGACATTCAAAATTTTGGTTAGAGATAGTGCATTGATCTATAATTCGATAGGTGAAATTATTTTTCAGAGCTATGAGAACACCTCCACCTCTCTTCTTTTTGGTTAGTTCATATGATCGATCGAGCCTAATAACTTGGTAATCTGGATCAAATAATTCCGAGTCATAAATATCATCTGTTAGCCAGGTTTCGGTTAGGCAAACTATATCATATTCTTTTTGTTGAAGGTTAAGGTAGGCTGTGTTAATTTTGGTTCTTAATCCTCTAACGTTTTGATAAAATATTTTTAGACAATTTTGTTTTACATTTTTATCAGCTGATGATACTTTTATAGGTTTTATGTAGATTAAGTTTTCATAATTTTTGCCTCTTAAAGGTTTAATTTTATTTGTTTTGTGAGTGATAGGTACTGTAAGTAATGTTTAAGTCTCATTAGGTACTTTAATGTTTAAGTCTCATTAGGTACTTTAATGTTTAAGTCTCATTAGGTACTT
>NW_007397469.1:0-920 GCF_000475195.1 Diaphorina citri | reverse complement strand
GGGGCAGTTCAATTTAATTATCAACTGGAATTTTTTCCGGCATTTTTTTCCCTCGAATTTTTCGTTAGGACCGACCAAACCAAGTAGGTACGACGTTCTTTGATGCTAAATTAATAATTGGGAAAAATATTAATTCATTATTATTCCATTGTGATGCTACGTTATGGAACAGGGTGTTTCATCGATAGGTGTTTCAATGTTTCATCTGGGGAATAATGAAGTCTTCATCGATTTGATACCATAATTATGATCTACTCGTAAACCTGTGAAATACCTATAAGGTGGAACAGATGATATGGTATAGCTACAGACTAACCTAACCCAGAGGGAGAAAAACCATTTCCTCAGAATTGGTTTTTATCTCAAGTAGCTAAAGGCATGGTGTCCTTCGATGTACTGGGGTTCCCAAACTAGTTTGACCACAATTATTATACATATAGTTTGAAGTTGCAAAAAGTTCTGTTGTATGTTGGATTTCATGTTAGTGGTAGCTGAGAGTTCACTAGTTATACTAGAATCAACTGAATACTAAGATACACCGGTGCGGCGCGGCGATAGGACTTTAAATTCGTTATACTGGAATCAACTGAATACTAAGATACACCGGTGCGGCGCGGCGATAGGACTTTGAATTCAGTAGTTCTCAATGAATCACCGAAGTTAAACAACATTGCCGGTGGTTGGTATTCGGATTGGTGACCATCTGGACAATCGCGTTGTCCTGGCTTTTCTCGGCCTCACTCAGGCTCTAAAATAAAACCGTCGTTACTGCTCACTAAAGACCTCGGCAGTTATATAGTGACGTTGTTATCTGGTCTAGCTAGGGGACGTTAAACAGAGAATAGACTAGCGTCTGGCTGTGGGACTATAAACAGGGAGGAGAACAGCTAACCCTAACCAGCCTAGCTAGCTGGCAGTTT
>NW_007397468.1:0-920 GCF_000475195.1 Diaphorina citri | reverse complement strand
TTATATTTATCCTTTCGATTATGATTCTTCTCGTGTTTATTCTTTCTCTCCCCCTCAACATTCTGCATTTCTCTTTCTCCCAGGTTTTTCTTTCTCCTACTCTTTTTCTTTATTTCTGTCCATTCCATCTTGATTCTTCTCGTGTTTATTCTTTCCCCCTCTCAACATTCTGTCTCTCTCTCTCTCTCACACACACACTCATCGTATGTCTTGTATCTATTTTGATCCTTCTTTTTATTCCCTCTTTCTTGGTCTCGCGCTCTCTTCCCACTCTGTTCCCTCCCTCTCCTCTTTTCTCACTTTCTCTGTCAAAAACGTTCGTTCCTCGGTACCTACATTAGACTAAATTCTATTATCCTCGGTTGACTACAGCATGCTAAATTTTATGACGAATGGGACTCGAACCACCAACCTCCACATCCGAAGTCCACCGCGCGAACCACTACACCACTGAGGTAGTAGAGGGATGAGATCGTGCTGTACAAGTGTAAAATATACTCAGTGTGGATGAGTGGAGAGGTTGAGGGTACTTGACCTGGATTCAGTGGATAAGAAGAAATCTCAGGGTTTTTTTCCTTCTTCTCCTCCTCCTCCTCCTCCTCCTCTTCTTTTTCCCCTCTTAATCCTTCTTTTACTCCTCCCCTTCCTCTTTCATATTCTTTTCCTTCTACTTCTCCCAGTCCTCCAACTTCTTCTCCTTCTCTTGTTTTTTTTTTTCTCTCTTAGTCCTCAGTCTCCGTCTTCTCTTCCTCGTCTATCTCCTGGTTTTTCTCTTTCTCATTCTTCTCCTCCTCCTCCTCCTCCTGCCCCTTTTCTTCCTCCTCCTCCTCGTTCTCCTACTTCTCTTTCGTCTCCTCCTATACCTCCTCTTTCTCATTCTTCTCCTCATCCTCCTCCTCCTGCCCCTTTTCTTCCTCCTC
>NW_007397467.1:0-920 GCF_000475195.1 Diaphorina citri | reverse complement strand
GTTAAAATAATAAAGAACTACCTGGCAACAGAGGTGGGCTATTGCAGAGGGTCTCTACAAAGTGTAGAGCTCCTACCTTATAAGAGCCGCGGGTATAAATCGCGGGTTCGATTCCCGCCTAGGGGCGAACTTTGTCCCAAACAGATAAAAAGGTTCGTTCTCAGACTGGCTGACTTGCTCCTACTCTGGTGCTCCTTCTCTCTTTGATTTCGGGACGATAAGACCACCGTTGTTACAGTTTCTTCTATCTCTACTATCTCTCTCTCTCTTTCCCTCTCTCTCTCTCTCGCTCTCTCTCTCTCGCTCTCTCTCTCTCTCGCTCTCTCTCTCTCTCTCTGTCTCTCGCTCTCTCTCTTTCTCTCTCTCACACTCACTCTTGAATAGGAAACAAAAGGACAACAACAAAGGAATTTTCAATTGTGTTAAGCATTTACTTGTCACAAATATCCATTTCCAATTATTACACGTAGATAGATTTTATGACATGTCTTGGGCTCGAACCACCAACCTCCAGATCTGAAGTCCAACGCGTTAACCACAACACCACTGAGGTTGGTTTCTCTTGAATTGGACTGAAGAAGCCTCCCAGCATTTTCTCAAACTTTTCATTCGCCTTAAAAAAGATTTTCATCTCAATCTGTCTTCCTCCCTCTCCTCCCTTAACCAATGAGGTGAAGGTCCTTCCCCCTCCCTCTCCTTCTTCTTCCCCTCTTTCTATCTCCATCTCTCTTTCTCCTTCCCCTCTCTCTATCTCCATCTCTTTTTCAATAGGAGATAAAGAAGATGGAGAATTAGAAAAAATTAAATCAGAGTTTTGCCCCTCCATTTATTTCATTTCTCTCCCCCTCCCTTATATACCTTCCTTCCCAGATCATTTTTTCCCTTTCCACTCTCCCTTTCCCCCTCTTAGATATTTCTCC
>NW_007397466.1:0-920 GCF_000475195.1 Diaphorina citri | reverse complement strand
GAGTATCTTCTTAGACGTTCCGAATGATTGCTTCTGGTCTCTTCTAGATCGAAACTGTTGCCGCCCCTGATAAATAAACAGAATGGACGTTTAAATTAGGAACACTAAATTTATTATTTTGATTAAGCCGACCCTGATGGAAAGAGAAATAAAAACAGAAATTTTAACGAGAACCAAGAAAGCGCCTGTTTTGTAAGCTTTATTGGTATAAATAGGGTCATCGGCTCGGCTCTTTAAGCCCTATGTCACTGCGACCTTTTGTGACAATTCCTTTCTTTGTCTAATCTAAAAGACATCTAGACTTTTAAATCGCTAATTCGCGCGTTTGATTCCCACCCGGGGCGAACCTTTTCCTAAACAGACAAGGATCGCTAATTCGCGCGTTTGATTCCCACCCGGGGCGAACCTTATTCTAAACAGACAAGGTTCCTTCTCGGAACGGATTTGGCTTTCTCCTATGCTGTCCTCTCTTTTCGATTTTGGGATGGGAGGACACAACCGCCGTTCTTACAGTTCCCTCTATTAAAACCTACAAAAAGTACTTAGCCAGCCTAGTTAGCTTGGTTGGTAGTGCGTCTGCCTTGTAAGCGCTAGGCCGCGGGTTCGATTCCCGCCCGGGGCGGATTTTATCCTGATGGGATGATGTTCGGAACGGCTGGCTTCTTAAAAAAAAGTACTTCTCTCTTCGATTTCGGGACGATAAGACCCTAGCAGTTACAGTTCCCTCTGTCAAACCTCTTAAAAAAAAGTACTTAGGTTTTTGTTTCCCCATTCATATTTTAAAATTTTCTCACACTATCAGGGTTCCTTCCCTATTCATTCAGGTTCTTTCTCTACTCATCCAGGTTCTTTTCCTATTCATTCAGGTTCTTTCAATTGAAAAAATCCTCCTTCCCAGGGTGGTTAGGTTGTTTACCTCC
>NW_007397465.1:0-920 GCF_000475195.1 Diaphorina citri | reverse complement strand
ATTAATTAGATAGTAATTTACATTTAGGTATGATGTATCATTTCATGTCCATTTTGTACATAGCTCAATTATGTAGTTCCTAAAAATTAGATAATTTAATAAGAAGAACAATTATGTAGATTGTAGATATGCAAATGCATACATTTTCATGTTATGTACTGTATTAAACGAACGTTTTGCTCAATTTTCTTATGTACACATTATTTATACATAATTTATTACCGTTATACATAATTAAATAATTAGGTTACATAATGTTCACGTTTCCTACTCTTAGTATTTTCATCTTGTTTATATTTTAACCCCTCATCTTCCTTATTTAGACGAGTATGTAGGTAAGTACATGCACAATGCACATATGTATGTACGTATATGTACATAATATGCAAATACTGGTATGAATGAGTACTAAGCATACCTACCACATACCACATTATCTACAATCTTCATGCCTTATCAATGTTAGTACATGTACCTATACGTTAGGTAGTTATTTGATCAAAGATATATTAAGCGCTAGGTCGTGAGTTCGATTCCCGCCCGAGAGCGAACTTTATCCCAGACAGATAAGGTTCGTTCTCGGAACGCCTTGTGTTTGCCGTCGACATGGAGCCGAGTGGATTTCGAGCTTGTTCTACAGTAGGTATACGCCAACTTGTAATAAATGTTTAAAAGTTGGGTAACTTCATAGGTACATATATACGACAACTTGCAATAATATTAAAAAGTTGGGTAACTTTATAGGTACATATATACGACAACTTGCATTAAATATTAAAAAGTTGGGTAACTTTTTTTGAGTATACGAGAATGTACTTGGTAAAACAACTAAAAATCAAAGGAAGATGCCGTGATTATTGAAATGTATGGTGAAAAAATGTATGGTAAAAGAAAAAAAAAAAAAAAAAAAAAAAAAAAAA
>NW_007397464.1:0-920 GCF_000475195.1 Diaphorina citri | reverse complement strand
GAAGAAAAAGAAAAATTCCGTTGGTCCTCACTTTTCCTGCTCTATGACTTTGAAACATCACCCAAGTAAGCGCAACTGTTCTATTGCACTCTGCCTCGTGACTATGATCAAGTGGTCAAATAACTTATCATTAATCATTGATTAGGAAATAGAAGCACATAATAAAGGTAATATGTAGCTATACATAATATGTAGGTACGTACATTGTACATTGGTGCTTACTTCTAGATTAAATTGGCGCTATTAATTAAAGTTTTTCGGGGAAATCAAAGGTATAAACAGAAACACGTGTTTCACGGCCTTTGATAAGAAATAGACAAAAATGAACTGATTACATTACATTGAATTGAATTGTACGTGCATTATACTGTAGAATTTTTTGGCGCCCTTTAACCATACATTAAATGGAATTTTGTGAGTTAGAATTGAATGAATTTATGATTATGATTACAAATAATAATTAGGTACCTAGATTTCCTCGGAATTAATAGATTAGGAAATAGGTATGGATGATGCTCTTTCGCATACAAGTCGATAGTGCAAGTTTTATCAGCGATTATAAATAAGCACCTACTTACCTACCGTAATATGGGGTAACATGGTCGGTTATGTTTCACACGAGGCTGAGTGCATTTCAATACAATGTCAATAGAGCGTTGGATGCATCAGTTCAAGACAGAGCACTTGAGTTAAGTAACGTTGCGAGTGGTGGGTATCTGGACGGGATCTACTTGACACACTCACGAGGCCGAGTGCAATTCAATACAATGCCAATAGCGCGTACAAAACAGAGTATTTAAGTTAAGCAATGTTGCGCGTGGTTGTTATCTGGATGGGTGACAGTTGAGGACAACACGTGCTGCTGGTTTATTTCGACTAAAAATAAAATTGGAGTTTTACTTACACACCCATGAGGAAGT
>NW_007397463.1:0-920 GCF_000475195.1 Diaphorina citri | reverse complement strand
GGGAAAAGTTATCTGGGAAATCTGTCCAAAATTTTCACACTTAGTGTATTTAACGCGATGCTTGGTTCACAAAATAGGTAGGTACCTATAAGTATATTTGACAGAATAGCCGCCAGGTATTATCATAATCAGGGAGATAATATTCATTACTTACATACGGTGAGGTTATTTTCCACTCTTAAAAAAAAAAAAAATAAATAAAAAAATAAAATAAAATTTGTACATATATTGAAGTCCAACGGAAGCAAGCTTACAAATCGGAGCTTGGAGGTTTAATTAGTTAATTACCTAAATTGACTAACTATAATAGCTATTTTCTAGGATTCCATAGCTAGCTAGGTACCTACGTACATAGGTATTGGAGTTTTAATTACCTAAATTGACTGATAACTATTTTCTAGGATTCCATAGCTAGGTGTCTACGTAGGTATTAGTTACGCATGTAGCAATGGTAGCAATGGGTAGCATACTAGCAATGCTAGATAAGTTCAAGGGCAAATACTTACATATGAGATGGGTGTTTACCTTATCTTTATCAATAGTAAGAATCTACTTCATTAATATTTTGTGTTCTTATGGGTATGATCTCATGCTTTATAATCTCAGCTCATGACACTGCAAAAATTCCTTCTAGGATTCCCGTCTCGCGTTTTTACAAATTCGATGATAACAGGTGATAAATATTTACAATGGGTCTTCATTAATTTGCTTTGTTACATTAGTCAGTTTAGTCACATGTTTGAACATGTTGGCTTTAGCTTCTTTTTCTTCTTTACTTTTGCTTCTCTTCTCTCTTACTTTCTATTCTTCTTCATCTCGTTCTTTACTTAAATGTTTCTTCCTTTCTCCTTCGTCACCTTTTACAGTCGAACCTGTATAATTGGGAATCCAAAGGACCGGCAAAATTTTTCCCATCTATC
>NW_007397462.1:0-920 GCF_000475195.1 Diaphorina citri | reverse complement strand
TTAACAATCTGGAGAACATCATGCAGTTAAAGTAAAAATATTACCAATACATAATAACTAATAACAAATTATTGGATTTAATACTTAATAGAATGGTGATCTCTTTTAGACCTATTTCCTGTATAAGCAATTTTTCTAATAAAAAACATAGGAAATCGGAAAAATTGTTCCCATTCATGTAGAAAAGACATGGGAGGGTCATAGAATGTGGTGGAAAGAAATATATGAGGGGTGAAATGATACACATTCCATATCAAGTCTTGGGACTACTTGGGAGGCATGCTTATTTTATGCTTGTAGAATTCAGGAGACAGGGGGAAGAAATATTATTAGAAAAGTAAATGAAGTAAAAGTTGTGAGGAATTACCTATCCATGGGGAAGAGAATTCGACAGCGAAATGCTTTCGCCAAGATTATTCTTTTGCTGACAATTTGGCAAGATCTACCTACTTTCTTGAAAGGAAGGACCGTGAACGGCTATCGAATAGATGTTTCCTACATCTATTCGAACTAAGAACTATGCTTTATACGTTCTATCTAAGAACTATGCTTTATACGTTAGTACCTACTAATAACCTCAGTACCTACCTAGTTTTCTGTTACATAACTTTCAACAGGACCTTTTCAATAAGTACGAGTACGTGTACATAAGTACATCTACAATTTATTTTCAGGAACTGTATTTGTAAGACTAACGGTACCTATTTGTGAAACCAACGACAAAATGTTAGACCTGGGTACTACGTACTATGTCCCTTTCGGAGAAACATAGGCACGTCCATTTCGTCAAATCTGTGCCTAGTCGTGATATTCATCACTGCTTCTATCCCTAGTCAGGCATATTCGTGAATTATTCATGGTCTTTCTTTATCCAAATATTTGCTGAAACTCCCATACAAATTCGGGGAAACAACGCACGG
>NW_007397461.1:0-920 GCF_000475195.1 Diaphorina citri | reverse complement strand
GTTCTCGGAACGGCTGGCTCTCCTATCCTGTCTTCTTTCTCTCTTCGTTTTCAGAATGATAAGACCTTAGCAGTTACAGCTCCTTCTATTACAGAATATTTTGCACTTTGCACGGAATTTTCTTGGCATTGGTCTACATTTGCAAATTTGCTCACGTCCGAATTTCACATCCATCAATTTGAATATTTAACTCTCAAAAACAGCAATATTTCCTTCGAACCATACTCTGTAATTCTGTATGTTGCTCCTATGTTTGTACTTGTATGTTGTGTCTCTGTTTCTATGTTGTGACAGCTATAAGGCTAGGAGATGGCATTGCCTGAATGCTTGATGACTTCCCTGGGCACTCCCACGTAACACTACCGTACCGTACTGTGGTATTTAGCTTATGTATTGAATATAAAATACAGTGCCTAGTGTGTTTTACTGTAGACTGTAGGTAATATGCACTATGTATACAGTAGGTAGTGTGGTATTTGACTTATTTACAGAATGGTTATAATTATGAGTACGGTTTCTGTTGTGTTTACCGTACTATTGTGGGAGACACACTCTTCCGTCAGATGTGTAGGTAGTCTGCTTACTGTAGGTATACATAACACAGGTATACACACTCATTAGATATGTACATAATTATGTATAGAATTGTTGTTATTTTAATGATTCTGGGCACTATTCAAAGTATAAGGCCAGCCACTTACTATCGGATAGACCTGACAAGTACACCTGATGAGCACACTCACTATCAGGCAGACCTACCTGATTGCGGATAAATCAACAACAGTTGCCGCACTCTAAGAAACGCTAGACCAAAAATCTAGCTAAGTATATATATAAGAGGTTTGACAGAGGGAACTGTAACTGCCATGGTCCCATCGTCCCGAAATCGAAGAGAGAAGGAAGACAGGATAGGAGAAAGC
>NW_007397460.1:0-920 GCF_000475195.1 Diaphorina citri | reverse complement strand
CGGCTACGGGTGGTTTGTGGTAATATTATTAAAATAATTTAATATTATTCAATGCTTAAGGTAGGAAAAACCACATACCTACTTTGGTTTTTCATTTTTTATAAGTTTTAACAGCAAAAAAGATGAATGTCCAGTTTCACCCCTGGACTCCCATCTTTATTGATGTTTTTTGTTTGACCTTTGAATACAATTTTAATTTTTAAATTTTCCCTACAAGTGCTTATATTTCAATTCACCATAGGATATATGCTCAACAATATTTTCCACCGATTATCGAAAAAAAAATTAAAATCCCAAGTGTTAGCATTTAGTAATAGCGTTTCAAAGTTTAAAACGCGATTTTCTCGAAATGAGAAAAGGTGGACTCCCATCTTTTTTCCCGTGGGGTCTTCAAATATGAATGTAGGTTTTCGGTAGGTGCGGGTACTTTTCAGGGATTTTTTTCTCTCTGAAATTTCACTGTAACCACAGTTAGTCCCAAACTGACATAGGTACCTACCTACATAGAATCTATTTATGTATAGGTACTCGTATAGGTATTAGGTAGGTACCTATTTACCTATATAGGCTATTGCAGGGTTGGAGGACACTCATCATTACAACCAGACCGTGACAAATGTGGGTCAGTATTAGAAGGTAACGTATGAGAAGTAGTATTAGATAAGAATTGTGGATCATTAGATAGTGAAGAACCTGACTCAAGAATCGAAGTTAATGCGTCTGCCTCGTTTTGTGTTGAAAACATTGGATGTGGCTCATCAGTAGAAGAGGAAATTGCATTTGACTCATCATTAGAAACTGATGAAGATAATATTCTAGGTGGAAAGGGTGATTTTCTGGCTCTTGATGAAGGTTTTTGAGGCTCCGGTATAGATTTTTCTCTAATCGTTTCCAGATTGCTCAGTTTATGCACTTTGGAC
>NW_007397459.1:0-920 GCF_000475195.1 Diaphorina citri | reverse complement strand
TCAGCAATTTCTTAACCTGTTCGGTACTTTGATAGAGAGACACAATTAAACTGTCTTTTGTTGGGTGGAAGAGCTCACTGGTTGAGAATCCTGGCATAAAGGTCTTAAAACAACTTTGAAACTTTAATATCGAGACTGCCAGTCTATGCCTGGTTGCTAAACCCCATTTAGGTACTATGATTATGATTTAAATAAATTAAATATGTAGACATTGTTCTTTCTTTCGACCTAAAGGATGAAAAATGCAACCTACAATAAATAAAGAAACAGAAAGCAAAGGACTAAACCAAAAGGAAAAGTCAATACTCGGTTGTGACTTGGTTGTGATTTGCCTGACTAGCAGGCTTCTTACACTCATCTGGTAGTCAGGAGGTCGCGAGTTCAAATCCCAGCGAAGCCAAAAGTTTGGATAAAGTGCTCTTTAGACCCTTTTAATTTGTAAGATCCATAGTGGGCCTTTTGAAGACTCAAGGCTTGAAGAGGGAACAAAGATCATCCTTCCTCTCTCCCTCTCCTCTTTCCTCTCTCTCCCTCTCTTTTTCTATCATTCCCTCTCTGTTGCACATCTCATATGTCAGCATTCATATTGCAAAATCCAACTGAGTTTTTCTTTGATGACAGGAAAAGAGAGGAAGAGAGAGAGAGAGGAGGAGGAGGAGGAGGAGGAGAGAGGGGAGGAAGAGAAAGAGGAGGAGGGGAGAAGAAGATAGAGAGAGGAAAAACTTGAAAAAGCTTGAGATGATCAAGAGGAAGAAAATATACAAAAGGAAAATACTGACGTTTATTTCTATCTCTTTCCCTCCTTCCCTTCTCTCTCCTAGCTCCCTCATTTCCGACTCTCTCTCTCGTCTTCATTTCCCATTTCCTTTTCTTGAATTTCTTTTCCTATCTCTATCTCGGTCTCTCTCATTCTGTCCTTT
>NW_007397458.1:0-920 GCF_000475195.1 Diaphorina citri | reverse complement strand
GAGTTGAAGCAAAGGTCTCGGAAGGATTGAAGAAAGGAAAGACAGAAGAATCATATTGAACCGTGAACAAACTAAAAGGGAGGAAAAGGAGCAAGAGCAGACGAAGAAAAGGAACAGACCAAACGAGAAGAAGTACAAAATGGAAAGCAGAACAAAAGGAACAAGTGGATAAGGCAGAGCAGGGCGAAGCAAATAAAACATCCGTGGTTACTGTCACACCGTCTTTAATAGGAAAGTTAAACATGGCTGCTCCAATGCCTCTTTGAACGAAATCCCCGCTCCTTCCACCATTCCTATGAGTGTAGATAAAGTTGTGTTCAAACCTATCAAAGAGAACATGGTTAACAATGGAGAGAGTAAGAGGAGGCTTGAAAAGAGGCATAAATGCTAGAAGCAGATTGTGAAAGGAAGAAAAAAGGGATTCCCAATAAGATAGAGGAGGCATTGAAGAAAAAAATGTGTTCAGAAGAGTTGTTAGCATTGTTACTATTGTTAGGAAAAGAGATGAGAGAGATAGTGACGATAGAAAAGGAGGAGAAGAAGAAGAAGAAAAAGAAGAAGAAGTTTTGGTAGGATTTTTCTAAAGGAGAATATTAGGAACATTTGCTGACGTAAATCCTGGTAGTACCTAATTAAATGATATACTTATTTGAGATGTCTTTTCAATTATTTGGGGAAGGATGTAAGAAATGCTCAGAGTGAAGGTATGAGCCTATGAGCCTAGTAAAATTATGGTCTATTTAAGACTTTTCTCTTTTAATAATCACATCAATGAGTGTAAGAATATTGATTTATTCTGAAAAGATTAAAAGCTCTTCGTACCAAAGCGTTGCGTCGCGCGGCGGAGCTAAAAGAAAAGAATTGAAAGAAATACTATCAATTCCAGGGTAGAGCTGTTGGAAGTTTTGTGAACTGATGTA
>NW_007397457.1:0-920 GCF_000475195.1 Diaphorina citri | reverse complement strand
TTTTTTTTTTTTTTTTTTCAAATACGTATTCTGCAAATGTAATAGAAAGTCGTGTGATATTCACACCAGATTTCTTATTTACTAATAACAATTCATTCGCAAGCATATTAAACATAGAGCTGAATCTTCCTCGTCTAAAACTTCAGCTGATCAGCTGAAGTTTGTGTCGACAGAGTAGGAAACAGCTCAGGTCTATGGCATTTTCTTCTGACATTTTTATTTTCATGGTAGTTTTCTCTTCTTCTGTGATTCTCATCGCGCTTCCGGCTTCAGGTTTGACATGTCCAAGAATATTTGTTTTCAGGTAGGTAATCTTTCCATTATAGTGACTCACTTTAAATTTGCATACTGATAGATTCGGACGTGACTTTGTGAAGATTCATCTTGAAAAGAAGAATAGAATAGAATATACCTTGTTTATCCTGCTGGGATAGGACTGAAAAGTCCCTTTTCCCCCGCAGTCTAACCAAGGTCTTATATATTTTGACATATTATGGGAAGTAGAAGAACACCAGTAACTTCTCCTCCTCCTTCTTCTCCTTCTCCTCCTCCTATACTCTTCAAGTTGGGGGAGGGGTTTTATTGTTATTCAGAGACAGACATGTTTCGCCATTGCTGTCATCATCAGTTGATTATGCGAATACTCAACCTTTGTGGGAATATGAGATTCATGGGTACTGAGTAGAGTACTGAGATGTCTTCTAAGATACCTTGGTGTAGTGGTCAATACACTCGCCTGATAATCAGGAGGGCGTGAGTTCAATCCCAGTCAAAGTGTGAGAATTTATCACAAAAATTGTTTAAGAAAAAACTCATATTTACTATCTTCGAAACATTTACACACAAATACATTGCTAGGTCGAGAGATTTTCCAGAGAAAAAATAAGTTATAATTATATGAGATTCGAAGGACAGTACTG
>NW_007397456.1:0-920 GCF_000475195.1 Diaphorina citri | reverse complement strand
GATCGGCGATCGAAAATTGTTCAGTATCTGGATCTAGATTATCTAGTATCTGCAAATCTGCATTTTCTACATTATGTAGGTATTTGCAGTATTCCAAGGGATGCACTCAGATCAACTTAAATATTCAAGTCCGATAGTGTCGAGCAATGCCAACAACCTGAACCCAATAGATCTGTAGACAAATCCACAAGGGATGTCGCCGACTTCCTTGACCTAGACGCAGAGAATATTGATGTTGTTGCGAATGTTAACATTTACCACACTATCAACATCAACAATATTAATTAAAAGCTATTCAAAATTCCCACACTCTGGCGGCAGAAATGACTCTTCTCACACTTGAATCTTAACTAACATTGGCCCTTCTTCTTGGGAACAATTAATTGACTTTCTGTCAAGACATGCTGCAGCTTGGCATTGCATTGGAATATTGCCGGTAGTATAGGAAGTGACGTTAGTAGTGCTTCTTGCCAGGGATTATCTGTACTAGAGCATTTCCCTGGCAATTTACCTTGGCAATGCAGTGAGGAAACTAATAGCTAGGAGGGCATTAGGTCGGTAAATGAAGGCGACAGATAGTTATACTATTGTGTCCTAAGCTCTAAAATTCTAAATATTCATACTTCTAACAATAAGATTACAAACCTAGCTGAAAGTCTAAGTTTTGTATAATAATTATATTAATTAATTAGGTGCCTTATCACTTCATTTGATACTTTCAGTAGATCAGCACCTATGTATAATATTATTGTATATTGCAGCTTCCTTCCTAAACCTTCTCTTTTGGTTCTCTTGACACAGACACTTTCAGTCATACTCATACCTGTAACAGATAAGCTACCGTTACTAACGTGAAACTGTCCGATTTCACAACTATCGCAATGACTTTGACTTGAAATTTATGAACCAAAGCGATAACG
>NW_007397455.1:0-920 GCF_000475195.1 Diaphorina citri | reverse complement strand
CAGTACTGGTATACCTAATTCTTGGATATTTTTCTATACATTTTTTCTCCTAATTATAGCTGAACGCTAAAATAAAAATAAATTCGAGCGCCGCAGGCGAAATTTTTGAAAATTTTGGTCTACAATCTTGAGAAATCCAGTTTCACAAAAACTAAAATTTTCAGCGCCGCAGGCGATTTTTTTCTTCGTTATCAACAAGTAGAATTTACAGTCCTTTAGCCAACACCTGAGAGCAGCCTAAGACGCGTTTCGTTCTTATTTGAACTCATCAGTTAGACATAGCTCTCAGGTGCTGGCCAAGAATTTGGAAGTGTTATTTATACTTGAGAGATGGAAATTGTGGAGAAACGAGAACCTGCGTTTTCTATGTAAGATTATATTTGTGTTGAGTGTTGTTGTGAGCGCCACAGTCCCATGATTTACATTACACAATTCACGGATGTGATGATTTTAATATATTAGGGGGTAAGCCGGTGAGGGGTTCGAGGGTTAAAGGATACCCAAACACCTGTAACACCCTGATGCACCATAGCATAACATGTAGTACCCCCCTGGATAACTTTAGAATCACTCATGTGTAGTACTGTGTTATGCATAAACAGGGTGGCTCAATAAGAAAGGAAAAAAATAGGTGAGAACAGATTTTTAAGCTTATCAGTTTACATAATATCTAAAATTTATTGTAGATAGATTATGTAAGTACATACCTAAATTAAGTAAGGAGATGAGTCCTTATTCTTATTGAATATAAATAATTAAGATGCCAAATTCCCAATGAAATAAATTTAGTGGAGATGTCAAAACTCCCAATGAAATAAAATCAGTGGAGATGTCAAAACTCTCAATGAAATATAATCAGTGGAGATGTCAAAACTCCCAATGAAATATAATCAGTGGAGATGTCAAAACTCCCAATGAAA
>NW_007397454.1:0-920 GCF_000475195.1 Diaphorina citri | reverse complement strand
TTTCTGAATCTTTTCGTCGTTGGCATGTTGTACCAAATGATGCCGGGCTTCAATTACCTGATCAAGAAGTATTGCATTTTGAGGCTTTAGAAAGAATTCCAAATATAGAAATTAATGATTATATTGAAGAACCAATAGAATCGGTTGATATTGGTCGTCGTTTTGCTCAAGATACTAAGCAGTTAGTTTTGCAGTGTATTCGAGACGCAGAACGTAAAAAAATTTTATCTGATTTTCTTAAACAAAATGACTCCTTAGTTGTTGGAACAGTTAAACGTATAGAATACAATGGAGATGCCATTGTTGAATTGGGAAGAATTGAAGCTCGTTTACCAAGAAACAAAATGATTCCAAAAGAAAATTTTCGAATTGGAGATCGTTTACGTGCTTATATTCAACAAATTGAATGTAATTATAATAACAATAAAATATATAAAAAACCTTATATAATTTTATCTCGTGTTTCACCGGAATTTATTATAAATTTATTTAGATTAGAAGTACCTGAAATAGAACAAGGTTCTTTAGAAATTAAATCAGCTGCACGTGATCCAGGTATTCGTTCAAAAATAGCTGTATATTCTCTAAATAAACATATAGATCCAATTGGAGCGTGTGTTGGGATACGAGGATCTCGTGTACAAGCTGTTATTGGGGAACTTAGAGGAGAACGTATTGATATTATACTTTGGTCAAAGGACCCAAAAAAATTTGTTATTAGTGCATTATCTCCTGCAAATATACTCTCTATGATAGTAAATGAACAAAAACATATGATGGATGTAATAGTTAATGAAGAAAATTTAGCAATTGCAATTGGTCGTAATGGACAAAATGTACGATTAGCATCAAATTTAACCGGATGGAAAATTAATATTTCTACTAATCAATCAAATCAAAAATTCTATAAAAGAATATAT
>NW_007397453.1:0-920 GCF_000475195.1 Diaphorina citri | reverse complement strand
AACTTTTTTTTTTTTTTTTGACAGAATGTGGTATCAGAATCAGCAAGATTGATATGAAGATTCTCTGGTTTGACCTGTGCTTTTATCGACTTTTCAAGATTTCAATTTCTTATTTTAAGTAGACTATAAATGTTCGGACGAAATACTTTAGGGGTAAAGCTAAAACACTGAAGGGTTAAGCTTTTGGGATATTCCCTCATTTTCGATCCAGTTTGACCATTTGGGTTCGTCTCTGGCGATACTAAAAGCAATATGAAATCAAATAACGGCTAAACGTTGCCATTTAGAAGAAAGAGCACGTCGAGTCTACTAAATTTATAGATATGCACCGTTTCTTCAGCTTTTAGGTGTATCGACAGTTTTCACGAGGTTCTAAATCAAATCCCTTCTCTCCGAAGTGAAAATGTGTAAAGACGATAACAATTCATTTTCAGACGAATGTAAAATTCATGAGCATGAAAACTTCTGACGGGAATATCGAGAACCTTTTGATTCCAGGGGAGAGAATTTGTGAAGGATAATAAAATGGATGGATTAATAGAATCGTGTTAGATACTAGACAGTGGGATTCTAGAGGGAAAGGACAAAATACAACGACGTTAAAGGAAAAACAGAAAATAGAACAAAAGGAGATGAGAATGTTCAGATGCATCTCAATAAAAACAAAAAACTCAATGAAAATAAAAACTCCCGTAGGAAGAAGAAAACAACGTATGAAAAACATGGTCAAGAATTAAGACTCCCATATCCCGTTCGCAAGATATCCTCGAGAATATAAAATGCACATTATATGAACAATAACAGACTGGAATAGCAAAGTGCATCCTCTCTAAAGTTCCTTTCTTCAGGAAAAGGTTCCTTCAAAAAAAGGGTTCCAAGACAGAGTTCGCAAAGTAGAAGAGTTGTTCACATCTTCCCTC
>NW_007397452.1:0-920 GCF_000475195.1 Diaphorina citri | reverse complement strand
TTTTCATATTTTTCAAAATATCGTGTACGTCTTTTTCTTTTGCTTTCCTAAGGTACATGGTGGACTTAGCACTATGTATATAGCCGTCAAAATTAGCGACAAAGACTTCCTAGGTAGAGTATCTTCTTTCCAATACAGAACCGAAGATTTCTGTTCCTATCAAAATGAGATATGAGCCAGAAGTTAGCTTGAAAGGTAGCGCGTCTGCCTTGTAAGGGCTAGGTTTTGGGTTCGATTCCCGCCCGTGGGAACTTTATGGGAACGACTGACTTTCTCCTATCCTGTAACCTGTCCTTCCTCTCTTCGATTTCGGGGCGATAACACCGCTTATTTTAGAAATCTCGTAAAGTGCATTTCATGCTTAAACTATCATCACCAGTGTTGGAAAGCATACAAAGACTCTACTGTTCAGGACATAGCCGTCAAAATTAGCGACAAAGACTTCCTAGGTAGGGTATCTTCTTTCCAATACAGAACCGAAGATTTCTGTTCCTATCAAAATGAGATATGAGCCAGAAGTTAGCGCGTCTGCCTTGTAAGGGCTATGTTTTGGGTTCGATTCCCGCCCGAGGGAACTTTATGGGAACGACTGACTTTCTCCTATCCTGTGACCTGTCCTCCCTCTCTTCGATTTCGGCACGATAACACCCCTTATTTTAGAAATCTCGTAAAGTGCATTTCATGCTTAGGACTTCTCTTTAAAACTAGAGGTAATCCAACTGTGTATCTTTTTGGTTGATGGTGATCTTATCTCCCGCGGCTGTTTACCACTATCTAACCTCTCCTGGGCTTTTCCAGCGATTAGTTTCCATGATAAAGTAACTCTAATTAAATGATGGATATATCATTCATATTTCAGGCAAGCCATGTCCCACTTTGGACTGTCGCACGTCGCTTAGCGTCCCGTCTTGCATAGTCAA
>NW_007397451.1:0-920 GCF_000475195.1 Diaphorina citri | reverse complement strand
AACTCAAGTCACTCACTATAGGCCTAAGCCGGAAAGTTCGAGAAAATCTCACGATGTCACTTCAACAAGAGGAAAATCACGACTGGGGAATATTTCAAAGCCTATAAAACGAGAAAAAGACTTTGGTCAGTAAAAAAAAGTATGCAACCTTGAAGGAGCTACTTAAATTTTTCTCGATAAAAATTTCGCCTGCGGCGCTGTCATTTTGTGTTTTATAGAAATGTATTGGGGGGAATAACTATACTCGTCTTTTACACGTATTTAATTACATAAAAAACTGCCACATGACAAGCTACAGGTTACATACTTACTGAAGAGTTTCACCTGCGGCCCTGAAGATTACACCTTTGACAAGTCTGCTTCTCTTACTATTGTAGACCAAAATCTTCAAAAATTTCGCCTGCGGCGCTAAATTTTGTGTTTTTGATAGCTAAGTTTTTTTAAAAAATTAGAGACCAAAATTTTCGCCCGTGGCCATAAAAATTTCAATTTCGTTAATTCTGGTTTTTATAAATTGTAGCTCACAATTTTCAAAAATTTCGCTTGCGGCGCTGCTCATTTCCCCCTTTTTTGTGTTAATCTTCATCCCCCCAGGATATGTGAATGTGTAGACTGTACCTATAATGACAAACTTCAGGCTAATGCTTTTTTAAAAAAATTCTCCTGCGGAGCTGAAGATTAGGTTTCGATGAGACTGAATTTCTGAAGATTTTAGACCAAAATGTTCAAAAATTTCGCCTGCGGCGCTGTTATTATATTCTATATTGTTATTATATTCTAAAAAATGCCAGTTCACTTATAGTAAATACATATTAGGGGCCCAAAGCCAGATCAAAGAGAAATAGTAGTCTTGAGGTCATTATCTTGGTCAAAGGTCATTTATCTTGAAAAAATTTGGCCTGCGGCGCAGTTATTTCATG
>NW_007397449.1:0-921 GCF_000475195.1 Diaphorina citri | reverse complement strand
TCATCTTAGGTCATTTAGAAGCTGAGTGTTTCATGCCTACAGTTTCGCTCTTGGTCTTGAGCGTTCGGTTCCTTCCTTGTCTGGCCACACCGAGTATGTTGCATAGGAGTTTTTGATAACATCTCCAGTAGATTTCACGCCGTGAAATTCATTTTGTTAACAATATTTGAAAATCGTAAAATTTGGTTCCAGGTTACTCTGTCTCCCAATGTTCGAGGGAGAACGCCACATCAGATTTCCCAAAGTATTATCAGTTGGGTTTTCATCTGAGTTGACTTGAATTTTATGTGTTTTTAGGATTCGATTAAACCTCAATTTTTTGCAATATGTAGCTATGAACTCATTTAGATATGTAAAGTCAAATTTCATTAACGTACAAGTTTCTTGCAGTTTGTGCATATCTAGTCAAATAAAATCAAGCATACCATTGCATCAGCTATGCATTTATTCCTGTACTAAACTGACTTGCTTATTACACATGTTATTTGACATTAAAGCTTTATTTAGCTTATGGGATATTTCGATAATGTATTTTTCGTATCAACGTGTAACAAACGAGTCTATAAGAATCCAACATGTGCTTTATAGAAGGTCACAGAAAACACATGGTGCTTCAACAAGAAGAAAGACTTGACATGGTCTTACATAAGATTGAGATTCCCGGAGATACCAACCAGACAAGTGCATAGCTCTGGGGGCGAACATCTCCTTATTCATCATCAGGACAACATAAACTCAACCGCATCCACTCTCAATGTATCAAGTTGGTGGAATTTCTATTTTGGCAAGACGGTTTTTATGGCGGTAATCAAAACGACATATTTAGCATTCCGATTAGAATTAGTACTTCGGACATTAAAGTTTACCACAGAGCTTGATGAGTCTTGTGTCTCCACTAAAAAGTTTTTCGTGTATCACCAA
>NW_007397448.1:0-921 GCF_000475195.1 Diaphorina citri | reverse complement strand
GGACACCCTTTTTTGTAAGCTTTGCGGCCCAGCAAATTTTTCATCTCCAAATTTGATGATTCTTGGAGAATATAAAAGCAGAGGTGTTTTGGACTATATCCATCCAATTTGTTCCTCAAAATTTTCATTTAGAGTATATGGCATGTACTGTGATGGGACTTGGTAGACCTGTGCATGAGCGCTACACGCCCTACACTTGAATTTAGACCACGCTACGCCACTGAAAATAAGATTACTAAATGACTTACCATCCATTGACAACTCCCTCCACATTCAACATGGGCACTATCTTAGTGACATATTTACATCGTATCTTGGCTGCACTGAGGGCGTCCCCTGTCAGATAACTAAGCAGACCATCCAGTAACCAAGAGGCGTTACTTTCTCCTGGGTGTACCCTGGATGTGAGCACGATCAGCTCCCGGTCCTGAGAACATAGACACCCCGTATCTATGAACGAGTGAAATGAGGTGTAAAGTTTACCCCCCACAAAAAAAAAACAAAAACAAAAAAAAAAAAAACGGGGTAAAAGGGGTGTAAAGTTTCCCCCCCCAAAAAAAAAAAAAAAAAAAAAAAAAAAAAAAAAAAAACAAAACAAACAAACAAAACAAACAAACAAACAAACAAAAAAAATCCAAGTTCCTACCCAAAAATGTCGGCCTATCGAAAAACTGGCAATGCAGGCTTGGCCGACGTTTTTGGCGAGGAACTTGGCCTTTTTCCCCATTTGTGTTTTTGTGGGGGATCTCACTCCTTTTTTCCAAGTGTGTATTATTTACACATACATTTTGAGTACAGATCTCCTTACGCTCGCAAATGGTTAGGTATACCTAACCATTTGCGAGCGTTTAGTGTTTTCTGTGAGTTTATACTTAAACTAAGGAGATTATGTAGGCACTTAAGTATTTTTTTTTATATTTA
>NW_007397447.1:0-921 GCF_000475195.1 Diaphorina citri | reverse complement strand
GCTGACTTGTTTATTTTACTTCTAAATGTCAACAACGCGACTGTATTTTAAGCCCAATTACCTACCTCTAGCTAAGACTATACAGGGTGAGTGTTGAGTCCTGTTCAGACAAAGCTGGGTAAGCTTGAATATTCAAGCTAAAGGCTCACGAACGTCAAGAGTTCGAAGCCATATCCGAAATGTACAGAGAGCATCAAAAACAATGCGACTTATTTCAAGGGTGTTTTGCTGCGGCTGATTCAAATATACCTACCCCTCTTTTCCCGCAACAAACCTCTAGGGAGAGTTCCTGGGACTGATTTAGAAATACCTACCCCTCTCTTAAATGAGTTCAGCTGGCCCGAAAATGTCGAAAATTTGTGTTGTTAGAAGCCTAAAGTTTGTGATTAGGCTTAGGACCAGCTTAACTCTTTCTATTGGTCTTTCTCTCTAATTTCTGTCTTCTCTTAGATTCATGCATCATGCTTTTCTATAACTTTTGTTGTGGGATTGAGGACTTACTGACATTTTTTATTACCTACTAGAACTACTATCGTAGTTTTGGGTTTGTTCTCGCGATATCAGGGGCGTCACAATGGAGGGGCATCTGTAAAAAATGTATCACAACTTTATAAAACCATTTTCTCATTCGATCCCAAATTTTTGATTTAGGATATCGACAGGGCCAGATTTACCACTAGGCAACCAGTCCCAGGAAGATTGTCATGGTATTTATGACGCACCCTGTATTACACTGTATTACCTACTCTGATAAAATTATCATTTTGTAGATTCATTTAGGCCTACTGATTATAACTCTAGCTCTTGAATAACTTGAGTTATTTTCAAAGCTGCTGAGAACGCCAGTGGTGTAGTGGTAGCTCAGTGGACTTCGGATATGAAGTTTAGTGGTTCGAGTTTTAGTCGTAACATTTATCGTAG
>NW_007397446.1:0-921 GCF_000475195.1 Diaphorina citri | reverse complement strand
TCTCGATCGGACTTTGAAATTACCAACCATGCTCAACGTTGCTTAACTTCAGTGATTTGTAACTGGTGCACCCTGCTTTGTGCTATTGCCATTAGCTGTCCTCTGGTCCCCACAGCGGTTTTTTTAAGAGGTTTGACAGAGGGAACTGTAACTGTTAAGGTCTTATCGTCCCGTAATCGAAGAGCGAAGGAAGACAGGATAGGAGAAAGCCAGCCGTTCGGAGAACGAACGTTATCCCATTAGGATAAAATCCGCCCGGGCGGGAATCGAACCCGCGGTCTAGCGCTTACAAGGCAGACGCACTACCAACTAAGCTAACTAGGCTGGCTTCCAAGAGGTTTGATAGAGAGAATTGTAACTGTTAAGGTCTTATCGTCCCGAGGAGAACAGAGAAGAGAGACGGGACAGGAGAAAGACAGCCGTTTCGAGACCGAACCAAATCTGTTGATAAAATCCGCCCTGGAATCGACTGGCGACCAAGTTCTTAAACTGTTCACAAATAAACGATTGACGAGGTGAAAAGGTGGATTTTTTTCGTCCAGGTTGTCCAGGCAGTGTGGACGGTCTCAGTGGACATCAATCGAGTCGATCGACTGCCGTCAGCTATGTGTAGACACAGCTTTACAAGGTAGACGCTCTACCATCCAAGCTAACCAGGCTGGCGCCCACAGAGATTGTCAGTTTGAGAACCGCCCTCCACCTTTTCTCAAAACCTAGCAGCTAATAAATTTTTCAATGTAATTTGAGAGGAAAACTTTTTCTCCCGACGTCGCTGTCGGTTGGAGACGTTGATTGACGTCGATCATTAATTATCCACCACCGGCGTCGTCGCACCTCCAAACTGTGTCAAATTTAACGTCAAGTCTCGAACTATGTCAAAATACGTCACATATTAATGTACCCCTACCCTATTCTTCTACC
>NW_007397445.1:0-921 GCF_000475195.1 Diaphorina citri | reverse complement strand
CAGTACTGCCCTCTCTCTCCCTCTCCCTCTCTCTCATATGCCATTGACGTCATTCAGCTTCAATAAAGTATAGCACAGAAAAAAAGTAAGTAGTAAAAAGTGGAGAGAAAAAGTGTTCGAGACTGTGAGACAGGAAGAAACGCAAGTAGAAGAAAGAGGAGGAAGAAGAAGAAGAAGAAAAAGGAAGGAGACGAAGAAGAAGAAGGAGGGAGACGGAGAAGAAGAAGAAAAAGGGAGGAGACGAAGAAGAAGAAGGAAGGAGACGGAGAAGAAGAAGAAGGAAGGAGACGGAGAAGAAGAAGAAGGAAGGAGACGAAGAAGAAGAAGGAAGGAGACGGAGAAGAAGAAGGAAGGAGACGGAGAAGAAGAAGAAGAAAAAGGAAGGAGACGAAGAAGAAGAGTAAGGAAGGAGACGAAGAAGAAGAATAAGGAAGGAGACGAAGAAGAATAAGGAAGGAGACGAAAAAGAAGAAGGATACGAAGAATAAGAAAAGAAGGAGAAAGAGGAGAAAGAGAGAAGAACGGAAATAGAGAAAGGAAATAAGCAGCGAGAAAGAGAGCGAAAATAAACATAGAGCCATAGAGAGAAGGAGGAAGGGAGAGAGAGAGGGCTAAAGGAAGGGAGAGAGAGAGAGAGAATAAAGGTGGGAGGGAAAAATGTGGATGTCTTGCGCTAATAAGCCGGAGGCCTTGAATCAGGTCGCAAAAACCCTCCTCTCTCTCTCTCTCTCTTTCTCTCTTCCTTTCTCTCTCTCTCTCTCTTTTCCCTCCTCTCTCTCTTTTTTCCCTCCTCTCTCTCTCTCTCTTTCTCTCTTCCTTTCTCTCTCTCTCTCTCTTTTCCCTCCTCTCTCTCTCTTTCTCTCTTCCTTTCTCTCTCTCTCTCTCTCTTTTCCCTCCTCTCTCTCTTCCGTGATCGCCCTC
>NW_007397444.1:0-921 GCF_000475195.1 Diaphorina citri | reverse complement strand
TCTCATTTCTATTTAAATGAAAAAATGCCGAACCTTTTCTTTTCAGGAGCACAATTCAAGTGATAAGGAGACAAGGGAGGAGGAAAGGGAGTGATAAAGAGAAGAGAGGGGGAGAGAGGAGTGATAAGGGAAGAAAGGGAATACCTTTCCCATACATCTACTTCAATCTCACTGAAGCATCTATTGATAGTTGAACCAGTGGAGTGTACATGAACATAATGAGAGGGACACCATTCAACTTCTGGCATGTTGAAATTTCGATATTTCATAGACATGCATGAGACAAAACTGTGCCAGCCTAGTGAGGGGAGCGTGTCAGCCTGGTTAAATTAGACTGCTTAGGGCTAGTTGAAATCACATTCATGAGACAAATCTGGCCAGATGCCAGCCTGGTTAGCTTGGAGAGCGCCTTGTCACTGCTAGGTTGCTGGTTCGATTCCCGCCCTGGAGAACTTTATTCTAAACCTAAACAGATGGGGTTTGTTCTCGAAGCGGCTGATGGCTTTCTCCTATCCTATCCTATCTTTTTCTCTTCGATTTCGGGACGATAATACCTCCGTTCTTACAGCTCCTTCTATCGGACTTTGTTTATGGAAAAAGGACTTCTAAGTCCGCTACTGATTGATCGATAACTTTCCCGCCAGGACTTTTTATTTATACAGACGATTTTTTTTATTCTTACCCTCTTCCCTTTTCCGTTCTTCCTTTCAACTCTCTTATTATAGGTATTTATTTTTCATCCCTTTTCTCCTCATGAATATTTTACCCTGCTATCTCTCGTTCCTTCCCTTTTATCCTTCTATCTCTCTCTATCCTTCCCTTTTACCCTTCTTTCTCTCTTTCCTTCCCTTTTATCCTTCTATCTCTCTCTATCCTTCCCTTTTACCCTTCTTTCTCTCTTTCCTTCCCTTTTATCCTTCT
>NW_007397443.1:0-921 GCF_000475195.1 Diaphorina citri | reverse complement strand
CAGGTAGGTAGGTACTTTTCGCAGATAGCGCGTCTGCCTTAAAAACCCTGGTCGCGGGTTCGAGTCCCGGCCGAGGCGGATTTTATACTGAACGGATAATGTTTGTTCTCGGAACGGCTGGCTTTCTCCTATCCTGTATTCCTTCTCTCTCCGCTTTCGGGACGATAAGACTTTAGCAGTTACAGTTCCCTCTATCAAAGGACTGGAAGAGGGTGTGAACTTTCAAACAACTTATTTTCAATGAGCACCTAGGCTGAGTACTTCAATGAGCACTCTCTGTACCTAGGCTGAGTACACGTAGGATAATAGGTATCTAAATAGAATCATTGAAAACATTAAACTGGTGCTATCCTATCGAAAGTCTCGGAGAGGACCTTGATTAATATTATTTACTTCATCATTATTGTTATTTATTTAATTTTGGTGTCTCCTCTCTCCATATCTTGCGATCATTGGGGGAAGTGCTGTTCATCGGATAGCTTTTGATCTTGAAGGTTCCAGGTTTTGAACCTTCAAAAAACGATATTGTGTCTAATAGATAGTTACCTATACTTACTACTTATCCTCTATGCCTATTCGGATGACAAGCTAACTCGCCTTCTCACATTAACCTCACCCAGCCTGAGTGGGGTCCGGAAAAGCCAGCTTCAAACGATTGTCCAAATGGTCACCCATTCGGATACCGGATACCAACCACTTGCAACATTGTTTAACTTCATTCAACGTGCTAGCTTTTTATCCTTTTACATCAGCACTACTTATTTATGTCTATGCGAAGAAAGAGCAAAATTTGGTCTAAAAAAATTCTCCATGGCTCGACTTCAAAGCAAAGTAGCCTCTGAATTCTTTTTTTTTTTAAGAGGTTTGACAGAGGGAACTGTAACTGCTATGGTCTTATCGTCCCGAAATCGAAGAGAGAAG
>NW_007397442.1:0-921 GCF_000475195.1 Diaphorina citri | reverse complement strand
TGCTTATTCACATCCAAGTTGTTCTGAGTAGGACTTCCATTGACAAATTACCTCCCGTAACTTTAGACTGCAGTTCGTGATTATCCTTATCCAGATGTATAGCTACACATGTATACAGGGTGTTCGGTAGGTGGGTAAATGCAAATACCTATTTAGTTCTGTTATTCCATTGCTTATTCACATCCAAGTTGTTCTGAGTAGGACTTCCATTGACAAATTACCTCCCGTAACTTTAGACTGCAGTTCGTAATTATCCTTATCCAGATGTATTAGCTACACAACTACACATGTATACAGGGTATTACATCCCGTAACTTTAGACTGCAGTTCGTGATTATCCTTATCCAGATGTATAGCTACACATGTATACAGGGTGTTCGGTAGGTGGGTAAATGCAAATACCTATTTAGTTCTGTTATTCCATTGCTTATTCACATCCAAGTTGTTCTGAGTAGGACTTCCATTGACAAATTACCTCCCGTAACTTTAGACTGCAGTTCGTAATTATCCTTATCCAGATGTATTAGCTACACAACTACACATGTATACAGGGTATTACCTCCCGTAACTTTAGACTGCAGTTCGTGATTATCCTTATCCAGATGTATAGCTACACATGTATACAGGGTATTACCTCCCGTAACTTTATACTGCAGTTCGTGATTATCCTTATCCAGATGTATAGCTACACAACTACACATGTATACAGGGTATTACCTCCCGTAACTTTATACTGCAGTTCGTGATTATCCTTATCCAGATGTATAGCTACACATGTATACAGGGTGTTCATATTAAAAGTGTCTCGAACCTGTAACTCCTTAACTGTAAGTTGAACAATCGTGAGTCAGCCTAGTTAGCTTAGTTGGTAGTGCGTCTGCCTTGTAAGCGCTAGGCCGCGGGTTCGATTCCCGCCCGGGG
>NW_007397441.1:0-921 GCF_000475195.1 Diaphorina citri | reverse complement strand
CAGGTTTATTCCAGAGAAAAGCTGTGAGTCCATATATTATTCCATTAAGAGGATACCAAGAGGTGCCATCCAGGCTAGTAGGTAGGTCAAGTAGGTAGTCAGGAAGGTACATAGGTACTGGGGCCTACCAGGCCTTGACCACTACTCTACCGAGATCTAAAAATCTAATACTGTACAAGTAGTGTACATGGATTATCCTACCAGGCCTTGACCACTACTCTACCGAGATCTAAAAATCTATGACTGTAACAAGTAGTGTACATGGATCACCCGATCTATTCAACCAAGTTATGTCACCACTCGACGTAGCTACTCAATAATTGTCCTCACAAGTCCAAGTGCACCCCGAACTCCAAGAGGCGGAAAAACTTCGACCCCGCCGGGAATCGAACCCGAGATCTCCGGCGTGCAAGCCTATACCTTCTCGGCCAAGAAGGTTGATAGTCGCTAGGTCACTAGTCGTTAGCAATCAAATTCAAATCAAATTACCTACCATTAGATACCTACTTGGGTAGGTAGGTTCCGATCTTCCTTTAAGTGGGTCTACTTTCGGTGTTCGGTCTACAACCTACCTCGGTGGTGTAGTGGTCAAGACGCTCGCTTGTTAAACAGGAGGGCGTGGGTTCAATCCCAGCCGAGGTATGGAATTTTATCCTCAATATAATTTGAGAATTTGACCACAATAATAGTAGTAGCCTACTGCTGGAGTAAAGGGACTTTTCAGTCCTATGCGAGCAGTATAATTAAGCACTATTATTATTGTTCAATTTGACAAACATTCTCTCCCTGCGCCAAATCATGATTCCGTTGAAAACCACATCAGAATTCTGATCTTGGCCCCAACCCAGAATGTCCGCAGCCAAAAGTCCAGGTGGTCGGGCCGGTTATTCAATTGATACTCCAAGCCCGATGGACCGAACC